>NC_086331.1:54122492-54350117 GCF_032445375.1 Bacillus rossius redtenbacheri | reverse complement strand
CTTTGCTTCGATAGTATCTTGTGAACTTCTCATTGTTGAGCAAAGATAGAGTTCTAGTACAAGCCAGAATGTTTGAATTTTTTTTTCGTTTTTATTTTTAATTTTTTATTATTTTTTTTTGTATTTAATGATATTAAAGAAAACTTGTGGCGGTTTTCTCCGTGTGCTCCTGAATATTCTTGCCAATATTATGATGGTTTTCTCCGTGTTCTTGCGATCACTCCTGCGGTTTCGGTCAAAGGTCAAGGTCACACCCATCCAAGATGGCCGCCGTGACGTCGCAATCCAAGATGGCGGACCGTGAGAAATCTGAGAAGCACTAGCAGGAAGGACGAACTTTTTTCTCCTTGGATACTATCGAAGCCAACCTCCCTTTGCGATCGATAGTGAGCGTTCCGCATCCCACATTAATGAAATAGATATTATTTACCTGCAAGCAACACGTGGCGACATCTGTTGACGACAGCCAGAACTACTTGCATCAATTTGCTTTGCATTAGATAACTTAACTCTCGCTGATGAAATATTTCAAAAACTCTATTTAAGAAATGGTTCCAATTGGAGAAAACTGACAGTTTGTATCTAACATTAGTCACAGAAGCTACCATGGATCGTGGTTTGATATCTGCAGCTGAATCGGAAGGAAGCCGCTGTAGATACTGTGGCAAGGATTTTGCCATGAGAAGGAATGCTAGACGTCATGAGAAGAATGATTGTGCTAGAAACCCACTACGCAACATGTTAAGCTGTAATCGTTGTAGCAGGTTGTTAACACGAATTGACAGCTTAAAAAGACATGGTAGAACATGTAAAGTCAAGACTACTTACGGCATAGAGGACACCGATGGATCCACTAGACTAAAGAAGAGTGATCTGCATTACGACAATAATTTTCCTTGTCCTGAGCGTGATGGTATTAGCTCACCCGATCGTGAGGAAGAAGATAAATTGAAGGATGCTAATGGCTTCGGGAAGACTGAAACTAATGGAAGTATCAACACCGTGAAAAGTGAGAATACATTCAAGCCTATATTCAGTAGATCCTCCATTCTTTGTAAAAATGATGGACTCCTAAAAAGGAAGCATGAAGACGATGAAGACACTTCGACATCATCGATAGCGAATTCATACGGTAATCTGGGTGAAGAGGATGTCTTCTACAGTGATTGTTACAGTGACTCTGAGGCTGTTGACAAAGGCATAGACTGTGATGAAGCACCTAGAGCTGACAAGATCGAAGAATGTGGCGATGTCCTGAGACCGAAACGATGGAAACGTCGTGTTATAATAAATAAATCTGATAATGCTTATTATGATCACTGGGACGATTGTGATATTAACAGTATTTATAATAAACAAGCAAGTAAGATGGTGGTAGAAGAGATTGATTACACATCATGGAAAGATCCAAACATATTGGTTGACCGGCTAAGACTTCTACATGGCTCGCTTTGTGCAGGAAACTATTCGTGCATCAAAGAAATATCCTTCATACTCAAGGAACTGAGGAAAGCTGGCTACATACAATAATGGCTTCCTTTACTTGTATTTGTGTAATGTTGAGAAGTAATTAAATATTGAAAGTAAAAATTTAATGTTTTTATTTCTTGTATTCTGATTTCCAACTAAGCCTGTGTGTTTCCGCTAATGTATGTGTGATCATTCCGTTTCCTGTGTGTACTGTGTGTACGTTCCGTTTCCTGTGTGTACTGTGTGTACGTTTCGTTTCCTGTGTGTACGTTCTGTTTCCTGTGTGTACTGTGTGTACGTTCCGTTTTCTGTGTGTACTGTGTGTATACGTTTCGTTTCCTGTGTGTACTGTGTGTACGTTTTGTTTCCTGTGTGTACTGTGTGTACGTTCCGTTTCCTGTGTGTAGGTACTGTGTGTACGTTCCGTTTCCTGTGTGTACTGTGTGAACGTTCCGTTTCCTGTGTGTACTGTGTGTACGTTCCGTTTCCTGTGTGTGTACTGTGTGTACGTTCCGTTTCCTGTGTGTACTGTGTGTACGTTCAGTTTCCTGTGTGTGTACTGTGTGTACGTTCAGTTTCCTGTGTGTGTACTGTGTGTACGTTCCGTTTCCTGTGTGTGTACTGTGTGTACGTTCCGTTTCCTGTGTGTGTACTGTGTGTACGTTCAGTTTCCTGTGTGTACTGTGTGTACGTTCCGTTTCCTGTGTGTACTGTGTGTACGTTCCGTTTCCTGTGTGTACTGTGTGTACGTTTAGTTTCCTGTGTGTACTGTGTGTACGTTCCGTTTCCTGTGTGTACGGTGTGTACGTTTAGTTTCCTGTGTGTACTGTGTGTACGTTCCGTTTTCTGTGTGTACTGTTTGTACGTTCCGTTTCCTGTGTGTACTGTGTGTACGTTCAGTTTCCTGTGTGTACTGTGTGTAAGTTCCGTTTCCTGTGTGTACTGTATGTAAGTTCCGTTTCCTGTGTGTACTGTGTGTACGTTCCGTTTTCTGTGTGTACTGTGTGTACGTTCCGTTTCCTGTGTGTACTGTGTGTAAGTTCCGTTTCCTGTGTGTACTGTGTGTACGTTCCGTTTTCTGTGTGTACTGTGTGTAAGTTCCGTTTCCTGTGTGTACTGTGTGTACGTTTAGTTTCCTGTGTGTACTGTGTGTACGTTCCGTTTCCTGTGTGTACGGTGTGTACGTTTAGTTTCCTGTGTGTACTGTGTAATCATTACATTTATTGTGTGTAAATTGCATGTATTGCGCGTACATTGCGTACATTACGTGTTGGAGCTGATGGAGCTGTTGGAGCACTTGTAGCTAATGGTCAATTGAAGCATATAAGCAAAATTTAGATGGATCTGATGACGTGAATTGTAGCTCTTGGAGCCTGGCGTATATTGGAGAGATCGAATTTTTTTTTTCGATCAAATGATCCTCTTTTTTAATTTGTAGATTTGACTCTAGTATTATTGTACATGGTTCTTGATTTGACTAGCGTATTATTCCATATGGTGCATGTATATAAGCGAGTCCTAGACAGCAGGACGCTCAGTTTGTTTCTGACGACGGTGGTGTAAGGATCACCTAGTTTGTTTCTTCTGGTGCATAAGTCGTGTCAATTAGCTGTTCTTGAGACTTCGATGGCATCTTTACCGTCTTTAACGTTGAACTCGGAGGTTGTACCATCGATTACGGGAACCTTGACGACAGCTACGACGGAGAAGGAGCAGATCCCGTGTGCAACGACGATGTCAACATTGGAGGAGATTTCAACAGACGTGATACCACCATCATCCGAAGTTTCATCGTCAGCAATGGACTCTTCAACTAATGAAGAGCGTACATTGCGTCAGTGCAAATACTGTGACGCATCATTTACTATCACCTCAAATGCTCGCAGACATGAAAGAAGCAGTTGTTCTAATAATGTTAAAAGAATACAATTTCAGTGCAATAAATGCAAAAAACTAATTTCACGTCTTGATAGCTTACATCTTCATTATAAAAAATGCTCCGAGAAAGTTAAGTGTGAGTATAATGAACATGGTTCTTGTTTTGACTCATGTGTTGTACCGACTGATGAGTCTATATAAGTGAGACCCTGGTGATATGGACTTCAGTCCGTCTCTGGCTGCGGTAATGAACGGATCGGATATACATTTAAAGTCATGTAAAAGGCTTAGTCCGTACAATAAGAAGACTGTTTGAAACGAGGAATCCAAAAGGCTTTGCTAATTTGTCAGTGTTTTTTTTGTACTTGTAGTAGTGTATTGAATTAATGTAATAAATTTTTTTAAAAGAACTTGTGGTGTTTTTATTTTCTCAAACCTAACACATTTTTAGTATTTTTTTAAATTAAAGTTGTTTTGTATCGGCCAGGGATCGAACCAAGGATCTTAGAGTTGATCTAATTAATCAGTATATTGATGGAAATTTATTTAATGATTTCTGAACTTTTTCCCGAATATCTAGCAATATAATTACGAATTTTCCAACATGGTGGTGTTGATGGATTATAGGATGATGGTAGTAGAGGTTTTAAAGTCTCTTTAAAAATGTTGAACATGGTATATTGAAATTATTATTTTTTTACATAAAATTAAACATTATTGCATCGATCGGGTATCGAACCAAGGACTGAAACTGGTCGAATCAATCTGTAAAATGATGAGTGATTTATTTAATGAATTTTGGAATTTTTCCCGAATTCCTAGCTAACTAATTACATGATGCCAAGATGGCGGCCAAATGACAAGATGGCGGGTGACACATCAATAATAAATGATTACTGCACTCTAGCGGGTGAGAATTCAACTAACATGGCGTCAGCGCACTCTAGCAGACGATAACAAGATGATGGCTTCCAGCATCAAAGACAAGATGGCGGACATGACGTCATACTAGATGACGATATATATGCTTTAAGAAAAGTGGTGGGAGTCAGTCTGTCAAAAGTCACCACGGGAGAAGGATCGGTCGCCATTTTTAATTTTTTTTTGCCCTCACCGGGTTCGAACCGAGGACTCCAAACTCCGTGTCGTAAAAGTATGTTTTTTATAAATAATTTATTAAATTTTTATCAATTGAATTTTTTTATAATTTTTAAAAAAATTTCATTAAAATCGGATAATAAATAAAAAAGTTAAAGATGGCGGCCGTAACGGAAATTGCAACGGTGACGTCATCATCCAATATGGAATATTCCATGATGACGTCAGAGGCTTATCTGAGGCTGTAGACATGGATGCTTAAGCCTACATATGGACATTTCTAGCCGCCGGGATTTTTAAGGACTAAAAACGGGAAATTTTCCCTCGAAACGGGAATTTTTCCCTCGAAAAGAGAAATTTTTAATTTGTGGAATTTTTTGAGATTTTTTGGCGGAAATTTTTTCCACATAAATGGAAATTTTGAGGAATTTTGGGCAAATTTTGCCCAATTTTGGCAAATTTTGACCCGTTTTGAGGATCAAATTCAAGGTCAAACTTGTCCCGTTACGCTATGTCCCGTTACATTCCTCCAAGATGGCCGCCGTGATGTCACAATCCAATATGGCGGACACCGGCTCCGGCTCCACACCCAGAACCCGTGCGCTCGGCGCCCCATTCCTATACTACTCACCTAATAAAAAAAAATATTGTAAGTGTCAATTTATTAGCAGGATTTCACTAATTAAATGTAACTTTGAATAAAATGACATGATGCATTTAGTAAAAAATCATTCATGCAGAGATCGATTACTCACAAATAATCAGGTGCTCTCGGAGAAAACCATAAGATGTCTAGTCAGGAATAATCAAAAGCATTTAGAGAAATCCATTAAAATATTAACAAGAATGATCGCAAGCACACGGAAAAGACCATCATAATATTGAAAAGAATAATCAGAAGCACACGGAGAAAAAAAACACATGTTTTCTTTGATATCATAAAATTACAGAAAAAAAATTTTAAAAATAAAAATAAATTAATAAAAAAATTTAAAATAAAAACAAAAAAATACATAAAATTCTGGCTTGTACTAGAACTCTATCTTTGCTCATCAATGAGAAGTTCAAAAGCTAGCAGAATCTATTTATGTATTTTTTGTTTTTATTTTAAATTTTTTTATTAATTTATTTTTATTTTTAAATATTTTTTTCTGTAATTTTATGATATCAAAGAAAACATGTGTCGTTTTTTCTCCGTGTGCTTCTGATTATTCTTGTCAATATTATGATGGTCTTTTCCGTGTGCTTGCGATCATTCTTGTTAATATTTTAATGGATTTCTCTAAATGCTTTTGATTATTCCTGACTAGACATCTTATGGTTTTCTCCGAGAGCACCTGATTATTTGTGAGTAATCGATCTCTGCATGAATGATTTTTTACTAAATGCATCATGTCATTTTATTCAAAGTTACATTTAATTAGTGAAATCCTGCTAATAAATTGACACTTACAATATTTTTTTTTATTAGGTGGATTTAAAAAAAAACCTTACTCAGACAAATAATATGCTTATGAGACAGCTGAGAAGCATTAACATGTAAGACAAACTGCATTGTCCTTGGTGACTAAGACAGGTAATTTTATTCAGAGTTTCGTATAAATTTCCGAATTCATATTAACAAATCAGTACTTACATTTTTTTTTATCAGGTGGAAGTCAGACAAAAACAAAAGATCATTAATCAGCAGATTACTACGTCATGAAACAACTGAGAAACTCTATCACACACGAAGATTTCCCTTCCCCTTGAGTTCTAGCGAAGCCCTCCTTCTGTTGCGATCGTTAGGGAGCATCCTGCATCCCACACAAAACATTGACTGCTTATACAGACAACTGATACATGCTGGATGCTAATATGTGAATGGATTATCTTGAGATTCTCGCTAGTTCTTGATATTATTCGCTAATTTTTAAATAAGGACAATGTTCTTCCTTTTGAGATCTAGGGAAGCACACCTTTTAAACTGTTCGTGAGTGAGCATTCCACAACCTACGCCCAACATCGGTTGCTTTTACATCACATCGCATGAGGATATATGAAGGTGGGTAGTAAGACTACTTGGGCATGATTTTTTTCAAAATAAAAAAAAAAATTTTGGACGCTAATAATTGACGAATGCTCATACATAAAAATACGAAGTATCTAAAAAATACTTTTAGTCGCTATTCAACCATTATGTAGTACGTACAGTCTATTGAAGGTACGATACTCAAATATCAATCTCGATCTGAAGGACATTGTACATACTGTAGCAAATACTTCGATAAAAGCTATAATGCTCGTAGACATGGAAATAACAATTGTGTTAAAAGCCCATTCGAATAAATACTAAGTTGCGTCAAGTGTGGTAGGCTGTTGACACGTAGAGAGAACTTAAAAAGACACGATAACACTTGTCAAGCCAAGCTCGCGCATGAGATAAAGTACATAGATGGAGACGGTATGCTCGGAGACATTATGTCTTACAATGAAATTGATCTACCTAGTCTTAAAAGCGGATGTGTTAAAATCTCTCCAGGTCTTGAGAAAGGAAATAGCTTAAATAGTGTTGAAGATATAAGTACGGTAGAAGATAATGAAAGTATCATCTCCAGAAAAAGTGACAAATCGTCTTATAGTAGTCTTCTACGGACTTTGAAATATTTTTTTTTTTTGGACAATTAGCAAGTAAGCTTGATGTCAACGATGGTACTCTAATGTCAAAAAATTCGAAATCCTGGGAAAATCATGATGTAGACAGCACTGATGATGGTGATGTAAATTAACGTATTAATTATTACAACGACATTCAGAATATGTACAGCAAATACTCGAGGAAGATGGTGGCAACATGTGAAATTGATTATATATCGTGGAAAGACTCGAACGTGATGGTAAACAGGTTGCGACTTTTACTTGTTTCGCAAGACGACGAAATTTTATCAGTTATCAAAGAAACGTGAACTAATCTTGATGAACTTAGAATTTCTGGGTATATAGAATATGTTATCAATGTGTATTGACTGACGAATTTTTATACTTATGTATTTTTGATTTAAATATAATTTTAAAAATTGATATTAAAAAGTGTATCGTTATTCATACCCTAGTAAAGTTCATGTGTTTTCTACATTAAAGAATTGAGTTGAGGATGACTATTTTAATATATATATATCTGTGTGTGTGTGTGTGTGGGGGGGGGGGGGGTGTTGGAAAGTTTACATTTTATTTTATGTAGATGAAGGAAAATGAGTGTCTAAGTTGGAAAGAGTATGTAGAATTGAGTGTCGATGACGGAAAATGAGTGTTGAATTGAGTGTTGATGACGGAAAATTAGTGACGAATTGAGTTTCGATGATGGGAAATGAGTGTTGAATTGTGTGTCGGTGATGGAAAATGAGTGTTGAATTGTGTGTCGATGATGGAAAATGTGTTTCGATTATGGAAAATGAGTGTCGAATAGAGAGTCGATTATGGAAAATGAGTGTCAAATTTAGTGTCGATGATGGAACATGACTGTCGAATTGAGTGTCGATTATGGAAAATGAGTGTAGCATTGAGTGTTGGTGATGGAAAATGAGTGTTGAATTGAGTGACGATGATGGTTAATTTGCATTTGATTGCATGTTAATGATGTAAAATGAGTGTCCAATTGAGTGACGATGATCGTTAATTTGCATTTGATTGTATGTTATTGATGGAAAATGAGTGTTGACTCAAGTGTCTATGATGAAATATGAGTGATGGCAAATGAGTGTAGAATTAACTTGCAACCAGCACTGAGTATGTGTAGCTCGGTTCTGAAGGTGCAATGGGTCCCTGGTCCTATATAAATTTAAACTTTGCTAACATGATCACTGTCAATCTTATTTAACTAGCCATCGGTATGCTGTTAAATGACTGGATGTATATAAATACTATGTTGTTAATTGACTTCATTTAGTTTTTGTGTGCTGAGTGTAGCCGAGTAGACTGATGAAAATAAGTGAGGAGCTTAATATAGAATGGACTTGTGTTGATGGATATGTTGGTGTCCTACTGTATGTGCATAAATCGAATGCTAGTGGTCTGATAATATTTTGGGTTATTTACGAAGATATTTATCGATGTGTGCTATGAAAAGCATAAAAGTGTATAGTAAACTTATAGAGTAGGACTCTTGTTTCGGAGACTTTTGTCATAAGGCTTAACAAGGATCGACTCTGAAGGCTTTGAAGATGTATGGTACTGGACATGTCTTGTCTGTAGCTATATCAACACTGAAGGACCCCTGAACTGCAGATGAGAGGTACAAAAATAATTGACTTTGGACCTAGCCCAGTCTCGTATAAATTATTTTAAAAATGTGTTGTGGACATTTGGAGTCAGTTGGAGGTTATGTGTAGCTGTACATAATAAAATTTAAATTTGAGTAGTTAAAATTATGTTTGGTTTCTGAAAGTTCCATTGTTCAGAGACTCTTAATCCTTCTAGTAAGTCTAAATGAACCGTGTATGTAGGATGAGAGATTAGTTGTTTCAATATATAATTTAAACTTTTATTCATTGAAATTCCTAATTTTTTTTTTGGTAATAACAATGGATGATGTAATGACTTGCGTATTATACAAGCGGACGCTGATATTTAAGCGAGTCTTAGACAGCAGGTCGCTCAGTCTGTTACTGGCGACGACGACGGTGTGAGGATCACCTAGTTTGATTCTTCTGGTGCATAAGACGCGTAATTACCTGTTCTTGTGAACTCGATGGCATCTTTACCATCTAAAACGACGAACTTGATGGATGTTCTACCATCGACTACGGAAACCCTGACGTCAGTTATGGCGGAGAAGGTGCAGATCCCGTCGGCAACGACGACGTCATCACAAGAGGAGACTTCAACAGTCGCGATACCGTCAGCAGGAGAGACTTTAATGCCGGTGGTGCTGGCTACACAGGAAAACTCTACGAACTTCGTTTCGTCCTCGATGGAAACTTCAATTACTGGTGATTCAAGAACGACTAACGAACATCGGTGCTGTTACTGTGACAAAAGTTTTAAATACCGTCAACATGCAAGAAGACATGAAAATCATGTCTGTAGAAGAAACGTTAATCGTGTGACATTTCCGTGTGACCCATGTGGTGTACATTTCACAAACAGAAGTAATTTGATTAGGCATTGTAAAAGCAAAGTTCATTTGCAAGTTGAACATCGGGGAAGCGATGATAATTGCGATGAATATCTGTATCAGTGCCGCTACTGTGGTAAACGTTTTGAACGACTACGAAGTACACGCATCCATGAAAATAATGGCTGCAGAAGAAATCTTGACCGTGTAAAATTTCTGTGTGAGAAGTGCGGTGTACAGGTTACACGAAAATTTTACTTGAAAAAACATTATAACTTTTGTAAAGGTGGGTTTCTAGCATCATCTCTGGTCCTCTAAGGTGTTACACTCCTGATCTGATGTATCGTGATCTGTATGAATTAGTTGTATTTTGTCACTCTTAAAACGAAATATAATAATTTATTGTAATAAAAATGAATGTTGCAACGACTGAAAAATGTATACGATATGTATACCATGTCAGATTTTATTGTGTATAAATGTACAATTTTAAAAAAAATTATTGAATTAAAGAATTTTTTTTATTTATTTTTCCTAACCTACATCGTTTATCTTAATGTAATAAACTACATGTGACACGTAATTTAGGTCGGATTTGTAATGTCCGTTTTGTCTTGTTTGAGTGTATTATTTTGTTTACCAATAATGCTAAAGAAAGTTTTTTTTTTTTTTGCTAAAATTATTTCAGTCTGAGTATGCCTTCCGCATTCTTAAGATTTTTATGGGAGATGATTTGGTAAAGTGCAGGTACAGGTAATGCCGTAACATTAGAGCATATCTGATAGGAACTTCATTTATTATTTCTGAGAAATAATTTATTACTCCCCGAAATAAAAGTAACAGCCTTGTGGAAAATTTATGGTCTTAAATCGTAACCTGTCATATATTGATGTACACTACGGAGGTGATATTAAAAAATTGAATAAAGTTAATCAATTGCGTACACTTCGGAGTAAGCTGGTGCACTGGCTGGGCTGTAACAGTAAGATTCTGGATACTTGGTAAGCGATTATTCGTCCGAATTACTCACACATTCGTACTGATTACTAACATGAATTTAGGGTTCACGAAAAAAAATGTATACTAGCCGGGGTCATGATTTAAAATATTTTGCCGCTTATAATTTTCAGAGTAAGGAGTATGCTATTGGGTTTGAATCTGTTATATACACTACAATTTTTTTTTTATAGTAGCGAGTTATATATTCGAGGGCTGATTTTCTGCTCTGGATCCGTGTTTAGCACTTTTAAACTGATTCCAGCGAGTACTTTACACGAGCTATATTACGATTTCACTGGAGTTTCACGTGTAATGTGCTGGAACGCTAGCGAGGTGATGTATGCATGTCTCGAGCAAACATCTGACTGTCGACGCAATCAACAAGCTTGTAACTCCCATGCGAGGTTTCATTGATCATTTTCAGGTGCCTGTCTCCATGTCTCATTCGACAACTTCTGTCTCTAGCCTCGAGAATTTTTAAAAATATTTGAGGTTAACGAGCTTGAATTTAGGTACTTTTGCTTATTCGTACGTGAATAATTTTAAAAACGTATGTATAGGAATATATTTTTCTACATGACGCAGGTAATTATACAGAGTTGCTTCAATGTCTGAGATAGGTATCGAACACATGGTTCTTACCCTATGGGTGACTGGTACTTGTGGCGTGTACTATCTCCACTAAACCTCTTTTACTATGTAATATAGATGGGACATGGTTGTTTTCAGAGATGATGGTTAAAATATCTTGGGTAAAGAGTCCTTTGTAGGAATTACTAGGTGTGGTAATTATTTTAGTCGAAGTGATAATTTAGTAAAACACGTAAAATTAACGTGATGATTTTTTTTCTCTATTGTGTAAACAATTTATTGATAAGATGGATTTGTATGTAGAACTGTTAGTATACCACATCTCTTGAAGAACACTGCATGTTATATAATGAAAGACTTTTGGGTTCAAGAAGCTATACTATAGGTGGAAAGGATGAAGTGTTTCCTATGATTAAATGAAAGGAACTTTGATGATTTTTGTTCTATATAATTAAATAATTTAATTGAGTTTGGGATGTTTGGATGATGTGATAAATAATAAAACTGAACACACTAGCTTTTACAGAAAATGAGAATGGAGCTAACCATGTCTAGCAAACAATATAGAATATTGTGAAACTCATATGATCATAGATTGTGGTAAATCTCTGACAACTGAAATGAGGAAACTATATCATAAAATGTGTGATATTGATGCAGCTCCTGGTATTATAACTGGTCACTACGGTGGTGATGACTTTGCGTCTGTGATAGTGACACGAACGCGGAGATTTTAAGACTATTAATAACATATATGTACAGAAGATGGGAGCCGTAGCATGACAGACCAATTGTTCATCGAGAGTCAATCCAAATGATGGGATAATAGGCTAAATCTTCTACTTGGTTCGCGAAATGATGATAATTTTTACGTCCTCAAAGAAACATAAACTAAGAAATGCGTGGTTTATAGAATAAAACCTACCTTTTTTTTTTGATCTGATGTATATTGTTGGGAATACATATACAATTTACTATGAGTTTTATTAAATACCATTCTTACATATGTACTTTCAAGCTCTTGACGCCTACAGTGTACATAAAGTATATAAAATATTTACGTACCTGGTTTTTTGTTTAACGTGTATATTTTGAATTTTTAAATTTGATTTTGTTAAAGAACAATGACTGAAATGATGCTTGTTATAAACTATAAGTCCTTCTATAACTGGTGTGATTTATAATGCTGGGAAATTTTGAGGATGGTATGAGCAATAGGATGTAAATATGATGGTATGAGCAATAGGATGTAAATATGATGTGTCATTGGCTTGATACTTCGCTTGAATGAAATTTAAATGATACTTTGAGATGAAAGCTGCAACTGCGTGCATTGCGTGTCCATTTCATTTGTCGAATTTTCTTCCAAAAGTGTTACCTTATTTTGGTGTGCTTCTTCTTTCAATGATGATCAGGCCGCTCAGTTTGTTACTGACGACGACGGCGGTGTGAGGATCACCTAGTTTGATTCTTCTTGTGAACACGATGGCATCTTTACCATCTAAAACGCTGAACTTGATGGACGATGCACCATCGACTAGGGGAACCCTGACGTCAGCTACGGTGGAGAAGGTGCAGATCCCGTCAGCAACGACGACGTCATCACAAGAGGAGACTTCAACAGTCTCGATACCGTCAGCAGGAGAGACTTTAATTCCAGTCGTGCTGGTTACACAGGAAAACTCTACGAACTTCGTTTCATCCTCGATGGAAACTTCAATGGCTGGTGATTCAAGAACGACTAACGAACATCGGTGCTGTTACTGTGACAAGATTTTCTCAAACAGCAATGCTCGACGGCATGAGAAGAGAGAATGTTTTAAGAATCCTCCTCGCAAAATGTTTAGCTGTAACAAATATCGTAAGCAATTTGCAAGGCATGATAAGTTGAAAAGACACCTGAAGACATGTAGAGGTCCTGCTGTGCGGCAGAAAGTAAAGGTTTCTATACAACAACGATGCATCGATGTGCATAAGAGTATGCCTGGAGATGGCGCAACTGCTGCAACAACATCATCTGGTTCGGGTCTGAAAGGATCGGCTTCATCACCACGGTATCCTTGCAGCTACTGTGATATGTCGTTCGCATTTGCTCATGGCGCACGAAGACATGAGCGGAGTAAATGCAAAAAGAATCCTTCTCGTATAAAGTTTCGCTGCGATGTGTGTCATGGTTGGTTTACACGTATTGACAGTTTGCGACGACATGTGAAAAAATGTAAAGGTGAAGTCCGTGTGTCTACTGAAGAACTACCTGTAGAAATTTCCACTCCTCGCTTTAGATTGGAGACTCGTAAGCGTACAAGCAAGAAAACCGATGTGCAGCAACCGATTGGTATGGCGTCTGAACTTGAAAATAAACATAAGACTGTGTTTGGAGCATTACAAGTGAATGATAATGGGTTCTACTTGGCGCAGTCTGCATTTCGTGGAACATTGAAAGACTACTATTATCTAAATACGTTAGGTGAGTCGAAAGACATTTGTAATTTTCTTGACGATATCAGACAGAACATAATCAATCAGCTTACTGATGACGTAGCAACAAACGGTCCATTAAAATATAACTTGTGGTTGGACTGTATATATGGAAAGCCATATCCATTCGATGACGAAGTGAAGAAGTGTGCATTCAAGACATCGGCTGCAGTAATTTACAGTTCTAACGATGTGAAGCAAACTGTTAAAAACGGTATCCTGAAACTCTGTCAAGAAGAGGAGGACTATGTCTGTAAAGGTTCTGGCTGGACTCTTTCTAGTGTAAGCAGATTGGAGCTAAGAATTAGTCATTTCACGCCTTTGCGGGCCTAAATGTTTATAAGATTTCTGGCTTTCGCAAGTGGTCCTGTAGTAAAGTAGAAATTATGTAATAAAGTTTATTTTGTGGAAGAACATGTGTTGTTTTATTTCTCGAACCTGTCACTATTATGTTAATCGTTCTTATATTTATTTTTTTATCAACTAGGATCGTACCAAGGACCTAAGTCGACCTAATTAAACAGTTTATTGATGGTAAATTTATTTAATGAATTTTGGTATTATACCCTATTTTGTGCGTTAGTTATTTTGAATTTTCAAGATGACATCCAAACTTTAAGATGTCGGGCACCTCAGTAATAATAAATGATTATGTACTCTAGCGGGTTAGAATAAAACTAGCATGAAGGTAATGTTGGTAATGATGGTAAGACTAGTACACACAAGATGGTGGCCACCAGCAGACGAAAACAAGATGGTGGCAATGAGCACTAGCAGGTGGTAGCTCCTGGTAGCATGTACTGAACATAAATTGTCGGATCCATGATGGTCGACAAGGACAAAGTAAAATTTCAAGGTCAAGGTCAAAGTTCAAGGTCACAGTCAAAGTTCAATGCCAACAGTCGAGGTTAAAGGTATGGTGAACAGAAAATTATTCTAACATGTCGCCTGCACACTCTAGCAGACGAAAACAAGATGATAGTCTCCAGTGGATGAAGCCAAGATGGCGGACATGACGTCATATCAGTTTACGATATATACCTTGTTACTGATGGTAAGTCAGTCTGTAGGTAGCTTCCGTGGAGGAAGGATCTGATGTTTTTTTTTTATTTTTTACCCTCACCAGTTTCGAACCAAGGACAGGAATCGATCTAATCAATCCGTTTTCTAATAAGTTAATTTTTTTTAAATTTAAAAAAAATTTCATTAAAATCGGATAATAAATAAAAAAGTTCAAGATGACGATCGTAACAAAATGAGCAATGATCTAGAATCCAATATGTCCGCCAGGGTCACGATCGAAGCTCCCCACAGCATGCGGCTTAGAGCGGCTTGACCATGGGGAATTTAAGCCACTATGGGGAACATTTATAGTTTTTTTTAATTTTTTATTAAATTTTTATTATTTGAATTTTTTAATGATTTTTAAAAAAAATTCATTAAAATCGGATGATAAATAAAAAAGTTAAAGATGGTGACCGTAAAAAAATGAGCAATGATCTAGAATCCAATATGGCCGCCAAGGTCACGATTGAAGCTCCCCACAGCATGTGGCTTAGAGCAGCTTGACCATGGGGAATTTAAGCCACTATGGGGAACATTTCTAGTTTTTTTTTAATTTTTTATTAAATTTTTATTAGTTGAATTTTTTAATGATTTTAAAAAATTTTCCCATTTTTCTAACATAAAAATTACGGATTTTCAAGATGGCGGTCATGACGTCATACTAGGTGAAGATATATATACTTTGACATAAGTGGTGGGGTCAGTCTGCCAGCACCCACCTAGGGGGAAGGATCGGTCGCCATTTTTATTTTTTTTTTGCCCTCACCGGGTTCGAACCGAGGACTCTGAGCTCCGTGTCGAAAAAGTAATTTTTTTTAATAATTTATTAAAATTTTATTAAGTGAATTTTTTTATAAATTTTAAAAATTTTTTCGTTGAAATCGGATAATAAATAAAAAAGTTCAAGATGGCGGCCGTAACGAAAATTGCAACGGTGACATCATCATCCAATATGGCGGAAAACACAATGCCGGAATTTTCGAGAACACAATGACGTCATCCAAAATGGCGGTTCCAAGATGGCGGATCCAAAATGGCCGTCGGGGTCAAGGTCAAGGTCAAAGGTCAAGGTCACAACCATCCAAGATGGCCGCCGTGACGTCACAATCCAATATGGCGGTCGGCACCTCGGCACCTCAGCCTGAAGCCTGTGCCAGCTCCGGCCCAAACATACTACTGGTATCTATTAAAGTGCAATACTATTTTAAATTATAAATATACCCTCAGTCATCCAAATTTCCAGAGGTATTTTATGTCACATGATACATTTTATATGTATTTCAGAACATTTATGGAAATATTTCGGTTAAATGTTTCAGAAATATTGATGGGACATTAGTGGAAACATTTCAGAAACGTTACCATTTGATGTTGCAGGGAGGTTTCATGGAAATATTTCACAGGGTGGACATTTTGACTTTTCTGAAATATATCCGAGATGTTTCAGGTAGGTTGCGAGATGTTTCAAAAATGCTACAATGTTTCAAAAGTTATATTTCTGAAACATATCTGTAACATTTTGTGCTGTATGGGAATGTTGGTTGCAATATATAATTTATTTTTTATAAATAATATTGTCAGAGAACAAATTTTTAAAAACACAGTTAACATATCTGCTGGTGCTTTATACACACAAAATCATTAATTTAAACATCAGGAGAAACCTGAATGTTACACGTAAATGCCGCAGCAGTATTAAGAATATTTCGCACATGTACACAAACATAAGTAATAAAGTATTATATTCACAATTATTATAGTATCTCTCCTCGGTATCGGACCTGATTTTGATTTTACACGAAGATCGAATTAAAAAGTCCTCACATTACCACGATTGGACTAAATGCATCGTGCGCAACATATGGGTTATATCACAGAAATCATAATTTTAATATAACTACGAAACTAAATATATTATTGGAGGGGACGAAATTGAAGATCCCGGTTGCAACGCCCATGGGTGGGGAATCAACTACAGGATTAGAAGGGCAGTCACAGTGATTGTCCATTGATTTGGCCACTTCTTCACCTGAGCCTCTGTCCTGTTGATTCTTATTCGCCTTCCAACAACGAAGTGCAGCTGGATCATATATGTTTTGTGGAATCGTATCCCTATTAAAGGGATAAATCCCTGCCCTTCGAAACCCTGAAATAATGACTGTTGGCTCTAATTGGGTCCATAATGAGGACAAAAATTCAAGAAATGTTCTTTTGTTCAACTTTTGGCCAACATGGCGTTTTTGCCAGTTAACCAGTCTGATGTCCCAGTCAGTTTTCAGAGATTTCATTACACTCAACTCAAGTGGCTGCAAAATGTGAGATGAATGAGGGGGCAGAACCAAAATAGTGATGTTTTCATGTCTAGCCAGTTCTATAACTTGTAATGACACATGAGTTTTATGACCACCACAGATCACCAATGCTGGCCTCTCCTCACCAAGAAATGGTAAAAACGTTTTCTCGAAGAACTTCTCAAATGTCTGGGATTCCATCCACCCATTTTTTGTCGCTGAAAATGACATTCCTGGATAAAGATGATCTCTTGGAGGGATCCAGTCATCCCAAATATTTACCCCCTTAAATACAACAACAGGAGGAAGTTTTCTGCCACTTGCACTGGCTGTCAAAATGACAGTTTTGTTATCTCTCCCAAGGGAACTGACAGTTCGAGTCGAGGGATATCCAATCTCCCCAACAATTTTCGTTTTGGTAGGGTCTCTGGCAAAAGCAGCCTCATATAGATTAAAAATTAGATGAGGAAGGTTTTCAAGGCCCAGCATTTTAATAGTTTCCTCGAGTAAATCAAAATAAAAATAATCACTAATTACAAATGGATCAATGCAACAGCACCTGCCAATTTCGACACTCAGTGGTTTTTTAATTGACAAATTGTTGCATTTCATAAATGCAAATAACCAATCACTTTTTGGACAGTCATCCTTAACTGGAGTAGTAATATTGTTTCCTTTAATAAAGTCCCCAACAAGTGACGTTATGTCATTCCTAGTTAGGCCAAGTCCACACCTCTCCATTTCTTTCAGCCCATCTGCAATGTTTTTCTCCACAGCAAGGGATACAGCAGGAGGTCGTCCTTGAGTGTTTGATTTAACCCTTCTTCTGCCTTTTACTCGATCGTTGATAGTATTATAAGGAATATTAAATACCTTTGATGCATTGTAAACCGTGCTTCTTCCTGACTGTACCTCAGCAACTGCTTTGGCTAAATCATCAGCTGAATACTGCATTCCCCTGTCAGTTGTCCTCTTTCGGAATCTTACCATGTTGAGAGGGAATATACTTTCACTGAAAAGAAGCAATATATTAATAACAGATTTTGTATTCATCATATTCAATATTATTATATTAAAATAACGACAGAAGTATTTTTAGTCCGCGCACCTGCTCCTAGCCCCAGCTCGCCAAATGGTGAACAGTGACTTTGAGCTGGCATGCAGGTTATAGTTTAGTGGGGTTAATGCAGATGCTTAGCACTTACCCCACCATTTTAATTTGCATTTCCACAAGGAAACAAAAATGTTGGGGGAAGTGCAGATCTAGGTTTAAATATGAATTTCTTGAAGATATTAGAAAACTGTAAATATTCAGTATAATAACAACCTGTAAAGCATGTACTTACCTCGTAAAAAGATAGGAATATCATTAATAACAGATAGAAAAAACCCTTCACAACTTGACATCAGAATTAGTAACACATGTCTCTCTTTATGAATTTCCATAGATAAAGCAATATACAATGGCATGACTCTATGGTTTGTATATGGAACAGAATGTTGTTTAGAACTTGCTCACAAGATGGCAGCATTGTATTTATAAATACTTGGGAATTATTTGACAGTTACGCACTTGCCCCGAAAACGCACTTGTCCCGATGCACCTTACAAGAAACCAATTAGTAATCAATTTTTACTACGCCTTTTTTCAAACACATCATCTTTATGGCATTATTGTTGGGTCCACACATTAAACACCCGTAAATGTGTCCTCCCTCTATAAAAATTAACCGCAAAACAATAATCAACCATGCAAGAAATAAAACATTACGATTCCGATCGTTAGGTTGCATTAATTTGTAATTACATTACACATCTCTTCTTTTGATACAATAATCACACTTTTAATAATCAAAACAGCATCTTGAGTGGCTGATATAATACTAAAACAGAAAACATTGAACTCCTTAAATCAAAGTTGTGTTCAATACAAAAACATTCAGCAGTACAGTGACGTCCCTCGGCTTGAGGCCCCCAGTTCCCTGCTTGCAAGAATGTCCAGTTATGCCCGTACTGCTCTGCGGAGAGTGGGTCCAGGCCAACGTGTCCGGGACCGGGAACTGCGGGACCTGGAGGGAGGAGTTAGGTGGAGAGGAATATTGGTAAATTGTTCCAATAACAATTCGGTGTTGACGGTTTTCACGAGCCCCTTTTATTAACGGTTTATGACCCTGCCGCAGCCTGGCGAAATCACCGCGGAACCAGCTCCCCTCCCACGGCGACCCAGACTCACGTAACACCGTAAGGTCCGTTATGACGTCCCGGCACAGATGCTGCTTACACGTAATACTAGTCCCGTTAAGTTACACCACGAAGAAGCGCTGTGCGCGTGCGCCCTGTTACGTAACGTATGGGCCGGAATTCTCTGCGATTAACGTCTCTCGGAGACTCGTAAACTCAGTAACGCGGCGAAAGACTCGCGGAGGCAACTTGACTGCCGTACTCGGCTGGTAACGTCACTAGACGACTCGTAAACTCCGTAACGCGGCGAGTGACTCGCGGAGGCAGCTTGACTGCCGTACTCGTGAACTGAAAACGAGAAGAGGCCACGAGCTCCGGGTACGCGCCTCGCGAGCAGCGCGGAGCGGCGTACTCGACCGTCCTCGTTTGAGCCCTGAACACGACTAACTCTCCCCGCTCGCCCGCGGGCCGGCGCCCGCGGGTTGCGGGGAGGGGAGGGGAAATCGGCCGGCGTGGGAGAGAGCCCCGTCTCGCGGCGTGCCAGGCTGCGATTACATATGAGCATACATGCGGAAACACAGAATATTCACAGCTAAACGACACAATAATCACACCAAGTTTACAGAATTAATGAATTATATACAATATTTACACACTCGCACTGGCTCACTGGCATGCAAGGGCGCACGCGGGTGTGTCCCTGGCCGTCGCACTTCACCGGGGAAGGGAGGACGTTGACGACGCATAACGGCCTCAAGGAGCCGAGGAGACACTTGGGTCGACGTCAAATGCCCCCCCTCCGACGAGGCCGTTATGTCCGTCAACGCCTCTCATTTATTCAAATGGACATGATACACCGGGCCGTGGCACTGGAGCACTGTCCTGCTGAGTCCGGTGCCCTCGTGACAGACCGAAGGTGCGTGACACCTTCAGCGACGAGCGCGGCAGCAGGCGGCGGCGTCGCGTCCAAGGTGGCCCACGTGACAGTCCGAGGGGGCGTGGCACCTTTCGCGGCGCGCGCGGCAGCAGGCTGCGGCGTCGCGTCAAAGGTGGCCCACGTGACAGTCCGAGGGGGCGTGGCACCTTTCGCGGCGCGCGCGGCAGCAGGCGGCAGCGTCGCGTCAAAGGTGGCCCACGTGACAGTCCGAGGGGGCGTGGCACCTTTCGCGGCGCGCGCGGCAGCAGGCGGCGGCGTCGCGTCCAAGGTGGCCCACGTGACAGTCCGAGGGGGCGTGGCACCTTTCGTGGCGCGCGCGGCAGCAGGCGGCGGCGTCGCGTCAAAGGTGACCCACGTGACAGTTCAAAGGGGCGTGGCACCTTACGCGGCGCGCGCGGCAGCAGGCGGCGGCATCGCGTCAAAGGTGGCCCACGTGACAGTCCGAGGGGGCTTGGCACCTTTCGCGGCGCGCGCGGCAGTAGGCGGCGGCGTCGCGTCCAAGGTGGCCCGCGTGACAGTCTGAGGGGGCGTGGCACCTTTCGCGGCGCGCGCGGCAGCAGGCGGCGGCGTCGCGTCCAAGGTGGCCCGCGTGACGGCGGTCGTGACATGCCCTTGTGCGTGTAGAGCGTTTGCGGCATGCCCTCGTTGTGCGTGCAGAGCGATTGTGGCACGCCCTCGTTGTGCGTGCAGGGCGATTGCGGCACGCCCTCGTTGTGTGTGCAGAGGGATCGTGGCACGCTCTCGTTGTGGGTGCAGAGCGATTGTGGCAGCACGGCCGGTTCGCACCGCATATGTCCCTCGTGAGCCCCTACGGCAGTTGGGGGCGGCGGCGTCAGGGGCGGCGTGTCTGAGTCGGCCTGCCGTATCCACCCGGACGTCGAGTGCCAGTCGTACCACAGGGGCTGGACAGGCACGGCTTCCTCCGTCTGCAGCGATGTTCTGCTCGGCGTCTCCACCCCATAGGGCGGGGGCTGTGTTGGAGGCGGTGTCGGAGGCAGCATCGGCGGCGGTGTCGTGGGCAGCGTCGGCGGCGGCGTCGGTCGCAGTGGCACTGGGAGTATCGGCGACTCCTGCAGCGTGCCGGTGCCCGCCCAGTGTGACTACTCGACCTTCGCGGTCGAGACACTTGCGGCACCAACCACACACAGTTTCACTCGGCACTGGTCACACGTAAAGCCGGACATCCATCCCTCTTCTCGCGCGACCAGTTGTGAACACTCCCTGTGCCACAATTTCCCGCACGTCCCGCAGATCCGCCCATCCGATTTCCCGCCGGGGCACGAGTCCGCACCGCACATTGTCCTACCATACGCCCGGTATTTAAACAAAATCCGCACTCGTAATCTGCGAATTGCTCGCAGCACTCGCCGGGCTCTGGAAAGTCCGCTTCCGCCCATAACTCGTACGCTTCCTGGAAATCGTCAATGCTTATCGGGAGTGTCTCGCTGCTCGGTAATTCAGTCTGTCTCTTCGCGCGGCGTTATCTTGTACCGAAGATCCCTGCTGCGTCGCGATCTCAGGTTCGTGGCGCTCCCACGACACGTTATCTGTCGCGCCACCGATCCTTGTCGCGTCGTCCGCCGTCTCCGGTTCACATCGCTCCCACGTCACGTTATCTTACGCCGACGTCTCGAGTTCGCGTCGCTCTCACGCCGCGTTATCTCCTGCCGGCGCGCCGGTGCGACGTCTCTAGTTCGCGCCGCTCCCACGCCACGCGGCTGCACCTGCTTCCATCCTGTCCTGCACCTGCGCGCTTGCGTGCGCTTGCGTGCGCTTGCGTATGCTTACGGCCACACTAGTTGGGCGCCAAATGACGTCCCTCGGCTTGAGGCCCCCGGTTCCCTGCTTGCGAGAATGTCCAGTTATGCCCGTACAGCTCTGCGGAGAAAGGGTCCAGGCCAACGTGGCCGGGAACGGGAACTGCGGGACCTGGAGGGAGGAGTTAGGTGGAGAGGAATATTGGTAAATTGTTCCAATAACAATTCGGTGTTGACGGTTTTCACGAGCCCCTTTTATTAACGGTTTATGACCCTGCCGCAGCCTGGCGAAATCACCGCGGAACCAGCTCCCCTCCCACAGCGACCCAGACTCACGTAACACCGTAAGGTCCGCTATGACGTCCCGGCACAGATGCTGCTTACACGTAATACTAGTCCTGTTAAGTTACACCACGAAGAAGCGCTGTGCACGTGCGCCCTGTTACGTAACGTATGGGCCGGAATTCTCTGCGATTAACGTCTCTCGGAGACTCGTAAACTCAGTAACGCGGCGAAAGACTCGCGGAGGCAGCTTGACTGCCGTACTCGGCTGGTAACGTCACTAGATGACTCGTAAACTCCGTAACGCGGCGAGTGACTCGCGGAGGCAGCTTGACTGCCGTACTCGCGAACTGAAAACGAGAAGAGGCCACGAGCTCCGGGTACGCACCTGGCGAGCAGCGCGGAGCGGCGTACTCGACCGTCCTCGTTCGAGCCCTGAACACGACTGACTCTCCCCGCTCGCCCGCGGGCCGGCGCCCGCGGGTTGCGGGGAGGGGAGGGGAAATCGGCCGGCGTGGGAGAGAGCCCCGTCTCGCGGCGCGCCAGGCTGCGATTACATATTAGCATACATGCGGAAACACAGAATATTCACAGCTAAATGACACAATAATCACACCAAGTTTACAGAATTAATGAATTATATACAATATTTACACACTCGCACTGGCTCACTGGCATGCAAGGGCGCACGCGGGTGTGTCCCTGGCCGTCGCACTTCACCGGGGAAGGGAGGACGTTGACGAGGCATAATGGCCTGAAGGAGCCGAGGAGACACTTGGGTCGACGTCAACAGTGTTCATATCCAACACTTATATTGTGGGGTAACTCACCTGGAGCTAAAAGAGTTCTTGTATGGCAGAAAAAATTGCAATTAGAATTGTTGGAATGTCAGAAAGACAACCACATATATAATAATCTGTAAAACTAAAGATACTTACATACTCTACCATGTATTTTTGTTTTATATTGTTTATTGTGTTTTGAAAACAATTTAGTGAAATTTATCTTAAGAAGTAGTGTCCACAACCATAACATTAGAACTAGATATTATTTAATTAATGTTAAATATAATCGCTTATCTAAGACAGTGAATTTTATTAGTATAAGTGTAAAATATTGTTAACAGGTTACCTTTGAGTTCTGGATCAGCTTATTTCAAGTTTAGGCTAACTTTAGATCTTTTATTTAAATCCAAACCTTTTTATACATTTGACGAATTGAATTATTTATATTTAAGTGAACTTAAGTAAATTTACGCTTTTGTAAGCTTACATATGTATATATTATGTAATTTATGTACTCTTATTGGGAAGCCTTCTTTTCATAGACGAGAGAGTCAAACGTCCGATCGTGCATCTTTGTTTTTTTTTTTGTTCTGACATCGTCAGACCGAAGGCCACTATAAGCCCGACCTGCAACCGCCAGTATCCGACCCCGCTAACGGAACGCACCCCTAGCCATGGCCCACCCGAGTCAGGCGAGCACCGCGGAGAGAAGGTAGATTTAAAGCCCATGCCCTAATCAACCAGACAACACGATTCCAGTACATTATAAATTCAACATACATTAATGATCACATCACTTTTAATTAACAAACCCGTGCAAAGGAAGTGCGACTTAGGAGTGCCTGGGTCACTCACGTGTGAATTTTTATTAAAACATTTGTGAGTGCTCCCCTTGCGGCCTTCAGCCTAATTTAAATAAAGTAGTGACATCGTTCGGGCCTACGGCCCCTCTTAAGTCCGATATGCCACAGCCCAAAACACCATCCACCCTCCATTCAAACCTCCCGCCTACCCGTGCGTACGTGTGCGTGTGTGTGTGTTCACCTGGAAAGAGGGCGCTGTCGAGCCAGTGCGCTGCACCCCTAAAAACATAAGTAAATATAATTGTGTTGTTTGTGTTTATATTCCCTAAGTGCAACGTGACGGCAGATCGGCCGGGAGTGTTTTATGTACTTTTATTTAAAATAATGTATTAAAAATATCATAACATTTCCGGACATTCCCGAGGAAACCCGAAGCCAGACAATAATTAAATTGAAATCTTAATAGTAATAAGTTGTACAATCTTTTCTCTTTATTCAAAAATTGTCACATAATTTTTAATTAATTCTTGTCATGTTAATTTAGTTTCCCGTGGCACGAATTCGCAAATATCTTTAACGGCAAATGTTTCGGCGGGAGGACGCCATGTTAGTCGAGCCGAGACATGATCTCACCCCAGTCTTCCGCCATCAACGACCGAGAGCAGACGCATCAGCACTCCGGGGACCTCACCGCTTGTTTTCTCTGCCAAGTTTTATACAGTTTCAATCGTGTACGTGTGTGAGCTGAATTAGCGGAATAAATCAGGTGTGCAAATTTAACGTATTATTTTTTATTTTCAATCTGTGTGACCACGTGGAGTGTGACGGCGTGTGGGATGGCTGAGAGCCCACTGCGTATGTAAAAGCATGCCCGCCGCTGAGAGCAGGCAGGAATTAGTGCTAGAAGTTTTCAAGGGGGAATATCACGTCTCACATGGGCGACGTCACGCCCTGAGTTAGGAGTATCGCCGGGTCCACGTGCCGCACCACGTGGTGGCGCCCACTAACCTTCCACCTTAAAGCCGACCGATCGACCTACCCCCCTCGTAACAGTAGTGTGTGAATTAATTAAAACCGCCCCAAATTTTCATTTATCATTCGCCACTGGAGCAGTCATCAAGTGACGAACAGTCTCCAGTGTGACTCACATTATTCAAATTTAATTAATGTAAACTTGTTTATCCAATTTCTAAAACGTATCTATGTACTAGGTTAATTGTTAATTTTTAATGTGTAAATTTAGAGCCACTTACAATCTTTTATTAATATAATATTTTACAAATAACGGAACTTTAGAAACCTTGGCGCGAGAGGACGCTGAGCTCTCCCCTCGCGCCAGGGCCAGACGCCAGTACCGAGCGACTCGCGGACCGGGAAGGATGTGCGTCTCACAGGGAGCCTTCAACCATTGTATTCACCGATTTCATTCCTGGTAATTATAGTCACTCTCCAACCCTTTTTATAATTAACTCCCCGTGTGCGCCCGGTCCTTTTACGGTGTAGGGCCTATCCCAGCCACTTTAACGTAAACTCCCTGCACAACGCATTACGCGGGGCAGTGGAGCATACGGCGTAGGCCGACTCCCGCAGTCACAGACATTTGGTTAGTTGCCAAAGTGCACAGGCACCGGCCACATCGCGTTAAAGACTTTTATCAAATATCATAGCGAGCCGCGGTCCACACAGGTGGGCCCGAGCATCGCCGTTCGCAACTTACGGGATTGGCCGTCTCCAATCGAACTCTCCCCCTCAACTTCGACTGGCGTGAGGGCTTAATAATAGTGACGGCGCGTCAGAGCGCCCAACGTCAACATAGTATAATTTGTTGACAACAGTCGTTGTACCCTCCCAGATACAAAAGCCGTACCTGTCCACCGACGTGGGCCTAAGGGAGGTTTGTCTCCCCAGTGCACCGTTTGTGAAGTGCTACGGTCAGGGACGCACCCGCGTGCACCCTAGCATGCCAGTGGGCTTCTTTTTGTGTTGTAAATAATTATGCTTCTTATGTGCTTTTAAGTGATCACAAGCCTCCACAATTGCATATATTTAGTTACGTAACAAAACTCTCACGTCTGAAATATTGTGTAAATACTTCACTTGTCATTTATTCGTAACTAACTAATTCATGTGTTGACGTCCGCCCGGGGAAGCACGCACACCCCCCGACTCGCACGACATGACCACGGACGATCTGCGCGAAGATGCCCGACGTCGCCAGGCTGACTACCTGGCCCGACGCACGCCGCAGACGCACCAGCCCCCAGGACAATTGGAGCCTGGCCAGCAGGTTTTTGTCAGGTGTCACCACCTGTCGTCTGGCGAGAGGGGCTTCTGCGCCAGTCTGGCCCCTAAGTGGTCAGGCCCGCAGGATGTAGTTGACAGACTGGGGACCACCATGTACCTCGTCCGTCGCGCCGATGGACGGATGACAAAGGTACATAGATACGACATCCGATTGGCAGACGGGACGCACGACGAGGATGACCACGACGACAGCGGGCCAGTGGTCGAGGACGGGGCCAATGACGATGTCGCCGTAGGAATACTGGTCGACCTTGGTGACCCCGTGGTAACGCCACCGGAGCTTGACCAGGGACGTCGATGGGGACACGCCCACCCCGGGTCACGGCGGGTGGTAAGCAGAGACGATGACACACGGGGCACGACGCACGAACGGGACCGCACGACAATACCGACTCCACCCCCTATGAGGGGGCATCAGGGAGGAGATGGCGGCACCCGGCTGGCGAGAGGGGGCGGGGCAAGGACGCCCGACCGGAGGGGCGGAAGGGGCCCGCGTGGCACAAGCATGGTAGAGCTGGAGCGCTTTGTGGACAGGGTACTTTCGCCCGACGACAACAACGCCAACGTTAACGACAGACCACTCATTGATAACGTGACGCTTGATGACACTGTACAGGGCGATCTCGTCGACCTGAGTGACCCAGTAGTAACGTTGCCGGAGCCTGTCCAGAGGCGTGGATGGAGACGCGTCCACCCCTGGGAACGGCGGGTGATGAGGACGGACGTGAACAAGGACGTGACAGACGGGGGTAACAGTCCGGCTCCTCAGTGGGGAGGGCGATGTCGATAGGGCCCAGCAGGTGGTCCTGGACTTGCCTTCCGGGGAGCCGATGATGACTGCTCATGCGGGGAGAGGGCCGGCGTTGCGCCGGTCCACGCGTGAGACGACGGCCCCTCACTACCTCCGGGACTACGAGTGGGGGGGGGGGTCTGTACAAGCCCCGAGACGTACGACAGACGGTCGCCGGGAGGCTGCGCTGCAGTGTGATGCAGCTCCTGCCCAGGTTCGCCCGACCCATACAGAATGACGTAACGAGCTCCGACTATCAGACACGTGGCCGGACGCGACCGCAGCTGCCGTTCTAGGCCGAAGTCGGGGGCCAGGACGGCCTCGGGTCAGGGACGCACCCGCGTGCGCCCTAGCATGCCAGTGGGCTTCTTTTTGTGTTGTAAATAATTATGCTTCTTATGTGCTTTTAAGTGATCACAAGCCTCCACAATTGCGTATATTTAGTAACGTAACAAAACTCTCATGTCGGAAATATTGTGTAAATACTTCACTTGTAATTTATTCGTAACTAATTAATTCATGTGTATTGTCGTTTTATTAATTAATTACTTGTCTTGTCATTTTAATAATTCTGTGGTTCTTTCAAGTGCTTATGCTATGTTAGTAGGCCTAATGTAATCGCAGCCTGGCGCACCGCGAGGCGGGCCTCTCTCACTCCGGCCGATTTCCCCTCCTCTCCTCCACGGCCCATGGGCCTCGGCCCTCTAGTGGGCGGGGGACGGCAGTGGTGAACCAAACGCGAGAGCGAGCAGACGTGCGCACCGCTCCGCGCTGCTCGGGAGACGTGTTTCTCATCTCGAAGTTCGCTGACAGTGAAACGTCACGGGTTGTCTCTGAAGCTGAGCTGCATTCGTTATATCGCTGGACGTACTCCGTTTTACGAGTCTTTTCGGGACTTCACCTGCCTACGTTTTAGGCTGTGTATCGTCGGTCTAATTAGCAAACCTCGTAACTCCACTTTTTGTCAAAAATTGGTTTTTGGTACTACTATATACTCAGTTATGTGTTATATTACCATTCCAAAGATCATAACAATAAACAATCCCTATGGGCTACAATCCTATTTTCACAAAACCTCTTATCTCCAGCTGTCGATTTCCTGCATATTAGCATACCTCGTAACTCCATTTTGTTAGTAAACAAACACAGTGTTATTGTTTGACTGTCTATTAATTGTTTTTAAAATTATATTCCAGTTGTTTCGATATTGTTTGTACGTATGGACAGGTACATTTTATTATTATCTCACACTAACTATTGTCCATCGGTTATTTATGCATACAAAACACTTATTGCAATAAATTATACTTTTCAAACTTTTGTAATACAGGCCACAATATCAAATGTTTTTGGAGGTAATGTCTGAACTATTTTATACGATTTAGCTATCCATTCTTCATTTCAGAATGTCAAGAGCCATGAATGATTTCGGCATGGATCTCATGAGTACCCCTTGTAGAACATCATACATTCTTAACGATACTTGCACTTTCATTGTTTTCTTTTACTGTTTTCGATTTGAAAGCCAAAGATGGCTTCTGTTATCTGTGGAACGAGACTGAGAGGGGCCTTGGTTCAAATGAGTTTGCTACAATAATTTGCAACTTCATCTTGTCGCAACTACCTTTGAAGAACGATGCCGACAAATTGATACTGCATAGTGATGGTTGCTGCTATCAGAACAGAAATGTGACTCTCGCCAATGCACTCTTACAGATATCGGTGACAAAGTGTGTAACTATAGAGCAAAAGTTTCTGGAGGTCGGATACACACAAATGGAGGCAGACTCCATGCACTCGAAGATAGAAAATAAGCTGAAAAACAAGAAGATGAATGTTCCAGCTGACTACATTGCAACTTGCAGGGAAGCACACAGAAATATACGTCCATATGAAGTTCATTATTTGACTCACAGTTTTTATAAAAAATTTGATCATGCTCAAGTGTATAGCTCTATCAGACCAGGCAGAATAACTGGGGATCCATGTGTTACCGACATCAGAGCCTTGAAGTACACTCCAGATGGGGTTATTTCCTACAAGTTGGGTTTCACAGAAGAGTGGAAGAACTTGCCTATTCGCAAAAAGAACATTACTGCTAAGCCATTTGATAGTTTGCCAGCACTGTACACTGAGAGGCTGAAGATAAAGAGAACTAAATACGACCATTCGCACTTATTTTATGATAGTCTTCCTTTTCAAAACTGAAGCATTCATTTTCTGAGGGGTAATTTTTTTTTCTTCCAATTTGTTGGAGTAATATTTATTGCCTCATTTATCAGTATTTAAAAGCTAGTTTTATCTTGATGTTCTTTCAAACGAATTCATAGTCAATGTTGATTTTATGTACTATACAATATTGCTGTTGTGTATTGTATACTGTCCTTACTGTTCAATATCGGAAATAACCCTTGTATTGTTAGAGATACTTTTTTATAATACACGAATAAATTTGGTGCTATAACTATTCATATCAAAATTGTTCTAATATCAATATTAAGTTTACGCCAATAAGAAGATGTATATCTTATCAAACCTCGTATCTCCATATTTATTTTGAATTTATAATTGTAAAACCTCGTAACTCCATTAAAAAAAAATTTAATAATTAAAAACTGACACAGAGTTTATTGACAAACGTCAGGGGGTGTTTTAACTCTTATGTGATGAATTAAACACACATTAAGTACAAACAAAAAAGTTATTCAGTTTTTTGCTTCTCTTGTAAAATTTGTCTTCAGGGAGTTACGAGGTTTGCTAATTAGACCGACGGTATGTGCCTATTCGGACCGCCGAACCTCTCAGTCAGTACGAGCACTCATAGGACCTTCTTCCTCTTACGTGACGGCCCGCGTACGTGCTGTGCATCAATACAGAACAATCGTAACCGGTACCATTAGCTACGGGGTTACCTCCTCTGTTCGTGTCGGGTCGTATCCTAAGGACGATACTTATTTCCAGGAGTCCGGGTCGCTGCGGGGAGGGCGCTCGTTCCGCGATGTGCCGGCCAGGCTGCGGCTGGTTCTCTATACGGAAATAAAAGGGGCTCGTGGAAACGGACATCACCAAGTTATCCTTGGAACTACCTACCGTTCCTCCTACCCATGTAACGTTCCCTCCAGGTCCCGTATTCCGGTCCCGGCCACGTTAGCCTGAACTCACTTCCTCACCGACGAGAGCTACATGGGCAAAACAGGACATTTTCGCAAACAGGAAATCAGGGACCATAGGCCGGGAGACGTCAACACATGAATGAGTTAGTTACGAATAAATGAAAAGTGAAGTATTTACACAATATTTCAGACGTGAGAGTTTTGTTACGTTACTAAATATATGCAATTGTGGAGGCTCGTGATCACTTAAAAGCACATAAGAAGCATAATTATTTACAACACAAAAATCAGCCCACTGGCATGCTCACTGGCGTGTGTCATCGTCTCCATCAACGTCCCCGCTTACCACCCGCCGTGACCCGGGGTGGGCGTGTCCCCATCGACGTCCCTGGTCAAGCTCCGGTGGCATTACCACGGGGTCACCGAGGTCGACCAGTATTCCTACGGCGACATCGTCATTATCCCCCGTCCTCGACCACTGGCCCGCTGTCGTCGTGGTCATCCTCGTCGTGCGTCCCGTCTGCCAATCGGATGTCGTATCTATGTACCTTTGTCATCCGTCCGTCGGCGCGACGGACGAGGTACGTGGTGGTCCCCAGTCTGTCAACTACATCCTCCGGGCCTGACCACTTAGGGGCCAGACTGGCGCAGAAGCCCCTCTCGCCAGACGACAGGTGGTGACACCTGACAAAAACCTGCTGGCCAGGCTCCAATTGTCCTGGAGGCTGGTGCGTCTGCGGCGTGCGTCGGGCCAGGTAGTCAGCCTAGCGACGTCGGGCATCTTCGCGCAGATCGTCCGTGGTCATGTCGTGCGAGTCGGGGGGTGTGCGTGCTTCCCCGGGCAGGGCGATGTTTCAGCCCTGCACCAGTTCAGCGGGGGAATAGCCCGTGACAGCGTTCGTCCGACGGTGCAGGCAAAACAGCAGCGTCGGCAGGTGCAGGTCCCACTTGGTGTGGTCTTCGTCCAATCGGATGCGCAGCTGAGTCTTAATGTCCTGATTCCGCCTTTCGGTCGGATTCGCGCGCGGATGGTAGGTGGGCGTCATGTGATGCTCCACCCCCCATCCCGCACAGGACATTCGCCAGTTTCTCCCCGTGAACTGCACCCCGTTGTCCGTCAACAGGACCGCGGGGTACCCATATCGCGGGAAGAACTCGTGCTCGAGCAGGGCAATCACGGTGCTGGCCTTCACATTTGGCACTGCGAACGCCTCCGCCCAGCGGGAGAAGATGTCCGTGACCACAACAATGAAACACCGGCCACGGGACGTGCGAGGATACGGCCCCATGATATCCACCGCCACAGTGTGGAAGGGATCCCGGGGCCGTCGCGGGACCTATTGCTCCATGCCGTCGGGTCGCCTGGACTTCTGCTCCTGGCAACGCAGGCAGGCCCGCAGGTAGCATCTCACTTCTGCCGCGTCGCCAGGCCAGTGGAATGTCCGTCTGACCTCACGCAGCGTCTACTCCACACCTGGGTGTCCCGCCAGGGGGTGGTCATGCAGGTAGCCCATGACCCAGCGCCTAGCCTCGGGCGGCACGTGGGTCTGCCACCTGCTCATCCTGTGAGCCCCCCTGGTCTGGAGTACCCCGTTCAGACTCCAGCAGCCCGGTACCACCCCTTCCCCGCACTCCGTCAGTCGAGTCTGGGTGTCGGGGTCCTGGAGCTGCGCAGCGTGGACCCACGTGAGAAGTTCAGTCATAGTCATAGTGCGTACAACGCACACGGTCATGGCACCGAGTCCTCGACCCCGCGTTCGCGCTCAGGGAGGAGCACTTCCTTCCAGCCCTGGTCGTCGCGGAACTCATTCTCAGGATCCGGATTCCGGGACAACTCATCGGCCAGCTGATTTTCATGTCCAGGAACGTGTTCGACCGTGAACGAGAATTCGTGGATCAGCATGGCCCACCGAGTGAACTTAGACTTCCGGCCCTGAGCGGAGTCTAGCCAGCGGAGGCATTGGCTGTCGGTTCTCAGCGTGAATGAGCGCCCCTCGACGTGGTGACGGTACCGCTGCAGGGCCCAGACCACCGCAAAACACTCCTGCTCATTCACGTGATACCTCCGTTCAGCCTGCCCAAACTTGGCGCTGGTGTACTCGATCACGCGCCTCATGCCTTGGTCATCCATCTGGTACAGTACCGCACCCATCCCCTCCTGACTCGCATCCGTCTGGATAAAGATGGGGTGGCTGGGCACCAGGCGCGAGAGCATGTGACAGTTCCTGAACCAGTGCTTCGTCGCAAGGCCTCGTCCACCAGAACTTAGTCTTTGGCGACAGTAGGTCCGTCATCGGGACCGTGATCGTGGTGAAGTGGGGGACAAAGGACCGCAGCCAGTTGAGCAGCCCCAGCAGCTTCTGGAGCTGCTTCCTGATCTTCGGTGCCCCCTTTCCCTCGATCAACTCCAACTGCTCGGGTCGGGGATGGCACCCCTCCGCCATCACAATATGTCCCAGGAACTCGATCTCAGTGGCCCCAATGTGACATTTCTTTGGGGCACATGTCAGTCTGTGTCTGGCTATACGTTCTAGCACCAGTGCCAGATGGTGCGCGTGCTCCTCCCACGTCCTGGACTAGATGATAACGTCGTCCAGATAGGCACTGGCGAATTCACCAATGTACCCATCCAAAACACGTACCATCAGGGCCTGGAACGTTGCAGGGGCATCCGTGAGACCATATGGCATGGCGCAAAACTGATATCGCCGGCCGTCTGGTGCTGTGAATGCCGTCTTACGGCAGTGGTGAACCAACACGAGAGCGAGCGTACGTGCGCTCCGCTCTGCGCTGCTTGGGAGATGCATTTCTTATCTCGAAGTTCGCCGACAGTGAAACGTCACGGGTTGTCTCTGCAGCTGATTTGCATTCGTTATATCGCTGGACGTACTCCGTTTTACGAGTCTTTTCGGGACTTCACCTGCCTACGTTATAGGCCGTGTAAGTGCCTCTTCGGACCGCCGAACCTCTCAGTCAGTACGAGCACTCATAGGACCTTCTTCCTCTTACGTGACGGGCCGTATACGCGCTGTGCATCAATACAGAACAATCGTAACCGGTACCATTACCTACGGAGTTACCTCCTCTGTTCGTGTCGGGTCGTATCCTAAGGACGAAACTTTTTTCCAGGAGTCCGGGTCGCGGCGGGGAGGGCGCTCGTTCCGCGACGTGCCAGCCAGGCTGCGGCAGGTTCTCTATACGGTAATAAAAGGGGCTCGTGGAAACTGACATCACCGAGTTATCCTTGGAACTACCTACCATTCCTCCTACCCACGTAACGTTCCCTCCAGGTCCCGTATTCCGGTCCCGGCCACGTTGGCCTGAACTCACTTCCTCACCAATGAGAGCTACATGGGTAAAATAGGACATTTTCGCAAACAGGAAATCAGGGACCATAGGCCGGGGGACGTCAGTGTGTAGGGAAAAATAGTGTAACTGTAACTGCAAGTGTAACTACCAATTTCAATTAAACATCCACTCTGCACATTCCGTGCGCGACGTGTATACGGCAGTGCAAATCAGACTCGTGTGTGTTATTTGTGAATTTCCCCAACCCAGTTAGGGATCAGCATGCTACGCTGTGTAGGGCCAGTAGTGTATCAGTAACCAGGGGTCCCTAACACCACGACCACCGCCGCCATTCCTAGTGGGCCACGCAGGGGCATACGTACCCACCGACCCACCTCGTGGTTAACCGTAGAGTTCGTCTGGCGCCCTCCCGGACACATTTTCCGTAAAACACCAGCCTTCTCACTAGGAACTACGCCGGATCTCGAACACGAGAACCCGGCGACAGCAGTTCATTGTAAATATTTTTAATGTAGCTATATACTTACCTAATACAACCAACGATCGACAATGTTTGAAAGTATTTATAATGAAGCAAACCTATCCTAATTGACCGCAAAATTTAATGCCACACTAGTTTATACAATGAGATAGAACGGAAGAAAAAAGTGAGCATAACATCGGGGAACTTCGGGTGTGACTCTCTCATCTGTGAAAAGAAGGCTTCCCGACAATAACTGATCATGTTTACGATTACGAGGTGATGTCGATTCGGGTATTGTTGCTGCCGTAGTAGTACTTTCTTTATTCTATGGTAGCACTGAAATTGTATAGGGATCTTCACTTGTCAATAGAGTGGCAGGTTGATGGATAAAGCATATGAAATTCCCCTGTCTATAAAACGAAGTTCAGTATCCATGTTGCCCGCCCAGATACAATCAAACTTTTCCTATGATTATGCATGTCACCATTATACTCCCACTGTCAGAATTTTCGGAGGCAAAAATACCTCGCCTATTGCTCTCCGTCAGATGGCTCTGGAAATGCTCGCACAATACCCGGACAGTACCCATCTCTATACCAATGGTTCCAAAACTTCTGCTGGAACGGGAGCAGCTTGGTTTGATAAAACTAATCACAAAACGGGCCTCTACCAATTACCTACTTACATCACCATTTATCTGGCGGAAGCATTCGCGATTTATCAAGCATTGACATATATACTAAACTGTCAGACAAAAGCTCCTCTCATACTCTCAGACTCTGCTAGCGTTTTAACCTAGCTACAATCCTTCCGGACTCCTGTGGAGCTTCTTATCCTTGGAATTAAAAACTTATGCTTAGCCATTCGTCAATACACAAACGAACCTGTATTTCTATGGATTCCCAGTCATACTGGCATACAGAACAATGAAATAGGTGATAATCTAGCGAAAATGGCAATTACACAGGGTGTCCCTATGTACCCGCGATCTCCGCAGCTCTTACAACCACTTATCAAGGCCCATTATCATTCTCTCATGATTTCCCAATTGACACAATTATCTGCTGCCCGCTCTACCTTATATCATGAGTTACATGGCACTACATTTAAGGTTATATCTCACTACTCCCTGTCATCACACCGCAATCGTGCTATAATATCTTTCCGTCTTCGTTCAGATCACAATAGTTCACTGGCACATCTTTACAAGCTGGGTATTATTGATTCGGCGGGTTGTTCCTGCGGAAACCCTTATGCAGATATGCGACATATACTTCTGGAATGTCCAAATTTCGTGGACAGACAACAAATGTATCAGGACTTGCAAAAACTGGGATTGCCTTTCCCCCTGTCGTATCCTTCGATGTTATACCACCATCCACATGAGGTATGTCAGATCTTAATTGATTTCATTATAGGCAATCATATTCATGTATAACCCTTAAGTAGTAATAATCCGAGGTGGCCGGTTTCCGTGCCCATCCTCTTACTCCTTCATCCATGGCCTTACGCTCCTGTGGTAGATCGGCCTCTACCAAGAAGACTAGCCTCCCTACCCGTGATTTTCCTTACCGTAGGTAACCCACTAACATCTAAGTTCAGCTGCTTTGAACCATGGCTGCTGGTTCACACCGTAGGCCACCCACCCAAAAAAAAAAAAAAAAGTCAATAGATTGGCAGCGCTGATTCCATGGAGTGATTCGGTCAAATATACAAATGTCGTTGTTTATAAACATAACAGTGTTTTATTTATTTTCTATGAGCGTGTTTAATTAGTGCTCATAGAATGGACAAAGCTAGCAAAGCGATCAGGAGGTACTAATTATATTTGACGTGTAATTTACAGGAATTTTGTTTTTTGCAGTATTTCTATAAAAATATATTAATATTTATAAACGCAATGAATTCGGAGAAAAACATTTCTTTAAAATTCTAAAGGAGAGATACTTTTCTGAAAAAGAAAATAAATAAATAAAAAAGTTTAAATGCTTTGTATCTTTTCCTGAAATGTTTTTGTGTCAGTTCATAAGAGGGCGTTGTGATGCAATTAGTTTACCGTTTTTATTCCAAAACACAAGCTACATAAGCATTTTACTTAGACAACACATTTATGAATAGCAGTAGAACTCATGTAATTCACTCATAACTAGTTACAATCAGATATTGTATTAAGCATTTACACAAGCCGGTAATAGTAATAAGTATAGTTGGCTCTCGGTTTTACTCTTGCTTATTGCCTTGTTATTACTAAAACCGTGATATGTTTTAGGTCAATCAGCAGCTCTCGCACGATGGAGTTCAATAATAATCATGGTCTAATTTAAAAAGCAGAAAATTTATTTTTGCATTTCATTTTTCATTTTTGTTCTCTTATGAATTTTATTAGTTTAGAACAGATATTTTTCCTTATGATTACCTACATACTACCAACTAAATCAAGCATTAATTTTTTGAAGACTTAAAAACCAAAACAAACAATGGAATGAGGTTAAGCCTTTTAACTTGTAGCCAGGCCGCTGTGTTAGTACTGTTTTTTTTGTAAGTTCTTATCGCTATAACTATACATTTTTAATACTATGTGATGTCCAGGCTTTTGAGTGGTTTGGTTAGGTTAGTTTATTTAAATTGCAAGTACGGATATGAGAATGATTGTTTACGTTAGCTTACATAATTGTAAAACACCTTAAAATAGTGTGGATATTTGGTTCACTTAGGTTAGATGCATTAAAATTACTTTCAAATCATGTGAACTGTTGGTAAGGTTTTTTTTAGCCACATTAAAAATACTGTAATTAATTACAGTTGGCTGCATCAAGTAAGCTACATTTGAAGTTAGTAATTCATAACCAAATGTTGAAATGATCATTCAGTATTGTGCCATCAGGATCAAGTGAACAAGACCTTTTGATGTACTAAATTAAAATAGCAAGCAAAAATGGAATTGTTATTATGTGTATCAAATGTAATAACTCCTTTTGTATGTCTGGTTACGTGCTATCTAACACATCAAGTTGGAGCACCACACCTTCATACTGCTAAAAACATTCCTGTCATGGGTTGACACTTGGGTTTTTATGCATAGTAGGGACTCATGTTTTTTTGAAATTTTTTTATCTTCACTGAATCACAGAATCCAAATACAAAATACCCATACAACGTAACTAAAGCACAATATGATGGTGGCCGCGTCAATGCACAGGCTTAGTACTATATTGACATAGTTGAATATTACCCAAAATCTTGCCTTCAAGTCGTCATAACTTTTATATTTTGTGGTAGTAATAGCACAAAATAACTGTTGTATTCTGAAATATATTTTTATTCTAAATAAATCATTATTTGATACAATGGGTTTCAGGAAAATTACTTATGCGCTTCCAAAGTCCACAAAATGTCTAAATGTAGGACAAACTTGCAACTTTCATATTCATTATAAAAAAACCAAAGTTATTTTTAGTTTAGCTGTATTTTAAAAAGTTCTCTAGTTAAACCCTTTCCAATGGTCATCTACATGTTCTAGAAATCATCCATTATTGGTCAAAATAAGAGTTAGGGTTAAGTTGAGACTTATTATGTTTATGATGTTTTTATTAAACCTAAGTTACAAATCTTGCATGCATGATACCTATTTCTTATTTCAACTGTTGTTGTATGGTGTCGTGTTTCTGCTCTTATCGTGTCATACGCGCTGTTAATTCATTCTAGTAGAACCTCTTTCGAGGGGACCTCTGTTGCGAGAACTAATTCCTTTGTACGTCTCCAGATGCAGAAATTCAGGGGTCAGGTCTGGGGATCGTGCAGGCCAAGGAATAGGGCTGCCTCTTCCTGTTCATGAGTGGGGAGGAAATGCATTATTTAAATAGGCCTACTCTCGAACATTTAGTTGATAATGTGCCGAACAGCAGTTATTTTGAAACAATTAGTACCTACACCTTCTTCGAAAGCTGGTAACACTAGTTGGGGTAGATTGTTTATTAAAAAAATCTAGATAGTGGTCTGGCAAGAAATATGGGCTGATGAGATTTTGTCCAATAACACCAGCCCAAACATTCGCAGTAAATCTTCTTTGGAAAGAATACTGCCTCTTAAGATGAGGAAATTTAACTCATTGGACCACAAAATTCATTGCAAAATATTGCGATCTTCAACATCTGTGTGGAGTATAAATCTGCAGAACTCTAGCTGTCTAGCATGATCACCCTGTTTGAGACCTAGAACATTTAATTACATCCGTGAGATTTTGACAATTGCTTGAATGTAAGACATTTTTCCTGTACACTGAGCTAGAAAATTAATCCACAATGAAATAACTTTTGAACAGCAAAAACAAACACAATTAAACATAATTGAAATTATGAAAGTAACTTTAATGTTTTACTTAAATAAATGACCATTGAAAACCCCTCATTGACATTTGAAATCGGTTAAAAATGGTTTTACATCACATTCAAAAGTAAATAAGTTGTTTGTTGATTATCATGAACAGGGGTGTAATGAAATGCATGCTTCCCATCTTCCCGAAGAACTGATCAGACTTCCCAAACTGATAAGCCAAGTCTTTCAGCAACAACTTGTTTGCTTGTTGTAGGGTCCTCATCAAATGATTGAAGTAATCTTTCATCTACATTCATGTGAGGCTCTTGAAAATCTGGTCTCCTTAAAATGTCGATAAGTAGTTGAAAAGGTCCCGTGGTGTGGCAAACGTAGATCTGGATATCGCTCCTGATAAATTCTTTGTGCTTCATGCACATTGTAATTACTGCTGCCATACGCAAGTAGCATGTCAGAATACTCTTTTTTACTGAAATTAGGTATTGTAACAACAACAGCAAAAACAAACACAACAAAAAGAACACTTCTAACAATGTGAAATGTTTAACCACAGGTTTAACAATAACAAGCATTAACTAATGAATCTCAACTACGACGAGAACAATGTAAAAGCAAGGGTACTTCCAATAGCAGAGAAAGTTAAATTGTGACTGAACCTGGGGCTTAATTTTCATTTGCACAACCGCACATCGTCGCTCATGACAACATATTGTCAATTTACACGCCCTGTGCACGAGGATACAATCACCGTCCACATGAATGAACTGGTCAAATGGAACCATCCGCATGCACTATCATTAATGGCCATTGCCTCGTATCTGGGAAGCTTGTAAAATTATGTCTACCGTCTACTCGCAGTGTGCATTTCAGAATTGTGCCCCTGGTCTCTTCACAAAGTTCCATCCCAGTGATTGACAAAGACAAGGATCATTTGGGATGCACAAAAAAGTGACAAATGTTTTACCTGCTTATGTTGAGACCATCACATCATTCAAACCGGTTCAATTGTAAGTGCCAGTATTTTGCATTGTTAAACAAGTATCTCTTATTTTGACCACATAATGGATAACTTCCAAGACATTTAGAATACAGTTGGAAATATAAACTAGAGAACGTTTTAAAATAAAGCTAAATTAAAAATTAGCATTTAGTTTTCTTTATAATGAATTTCAAAGTTGAAAGTTTTTTCTTACATTTATACATTTTTAGGACTTTGGAAGCACATAAGTAATTTTCCTGAAACCCATTTTATCAAATAATGATGTATATTTAGAATAAAACACATCGCAGAATACAAAAAACAGTTATTTTGTGTTATTACTGTCACAAATATAAAGGTTATGATGGCTTAAAGGCAAGATTTTGAGTATTCTTGACCCAATCTAAAAAAATTAATTTCTTTCTTACCTTGACATTTAGGACATGAGGTCCAAGGGTAATAACTATAGCCAATAACCACCCCAATCCCTCAAAACTATTGTCAGCCCTTCTACTAAACACAAAAAGGAATTTAAAGCATTGGATATACACTCAGCAGCAAAAAAGAAAACTGGTCACTCTAATTTTTCCCCATAATTTTAGTAAAAACAATTTTTTTTCTATTTGTGCAACAGATTAGGTTCTTTAAAGGTTATTTAAACAAAGTTCATCATAAACAAATAATTTATATTAATACTGTACAAATAAATTATAAATAATTAAAATAAGAAATTCACAATTTTTTTTAAACTGATAATTCTTCTTTTTCTTAAGATTTCCTGACAAGAAATGGCCACCTAATAAAGGTTTTACCCCCTCTTGCTGGGCGAAGGGTCCTAACACTGTCAGGCAAGAAGAAATTACATTTTGAACATACTCCACTAGGACAGCATTCCATTTGTCATAAAGATCAATTTGAAGCTGGTTTAAGTTACTAGGAAGCCATCCCTTGTCTGGAAACCGGACAAAGAAGAATTATCAGTTTTAAAAAGTGTGAATTTCTTATTTTTATGATTTATAATTTATTTGTTCAGTATTACATATAAAAATTATTTGTTTATGATAAACTATGTTTAAATAACCTAAAAAGAAACTAATTCTTACCACAAAAAAAAAGTCATATTTATTATAATTATGGGGGAAATTCATTGTGTCCGGTTTTTTTTTTGCTGCTGAGTGTATTTGTTAGAAATGCTAAGAAATGTGTACAAAGGATGGTGAAATAAAAAAAAAAGAACCTAGCATAACTAGCAACTTTTGCACTGCAGTCTACATCAAAATATATAACAGGGGCACATTTTTTCCACTATGTTGAACTACCTAAGCTTTCTTGTGTCTTCTGGCCTCTGCTATAAAAATTTCTATTATAATTAAATATTTTGATGTATTAGATATAATTAATAAATAAATATTTTTATATGTTTTATAGGTATTACATGTAAATGTTTTAGAAATAATTTTCAGGCTCCTTTTTTTAACAGTGAACTCTTGTATAACTTTGCTTTTTATTGACTCTGCTATATAAAATTTCGTGAAGGGCTTGCATATGCATATCATATGCCTACTTGTATTCTACTCTATTTTTGCACATTATAAACGTACATTATTCTAATGGAATATTAGCAATGTACTGCACTGCTTTTAAATATTATTTTTCCCATGAATTCATAATAATTATAGGTCTGATTTGGTATGTGCACCAGTATATTATGCTGTATTGCCTTTGCAACAGTATTGTGAGTCATTTTCTATAGTTCGGCCATGCCAAACCCCACAATCTATCACTTTTATACTTTGTTAAAATAAGAAATTTTATATTCTAACAATTTTACACAATTATACAACATACCATTTATTAATGTACATGGTTTAGGGCAACCATTATGCCTCTAAAATTACATAACTAAAAGGATTCACAGGGCAAATAACTAGCTACTTCAATTATATTTACATCTAAACAAATTTACTGACATCACAGCCACAATCACTTGGTTGTCCATTTTTTCCAGCAAAAATGTTCTCTCTTTTCATATTTTTCTCTTAGGTTCTATTTGCATGAGAACAGAATGGTTTGAATGCCCTACAAATAATTATATTTTTTAGTAAAAAATTCATAAATACAGGAATCATTCATAGTGTGTATTTGTTCCCTAATTGATTCTAAAAAAAATTTTCTAGGGGTAGTGTACGTTTGAAAGCTATTGGTTCAGGCCATCGTGAACTGAACATGGTGATCTCAGAGTTGAAAGGTGCCAGGTGTGCTGCAAAAGTTTTTGCAAGTGCCCAACACACTGCAATGCAAGAGTTGATCAGATGGGCTGTGTCGGAGAAGAATCAATCACTGCGGAATACTTTTGTGCTCTTGTCTGAGCTGGCTGATTTGTGGAGTCAAGTGCAAAAGGAATTTACTGGTAACTTTTTATTAGTTATTAATTTGTGTTCCTGTCTTTGCTAATGTTTTGTGCTCTTGTCTGAGCTGGCTGATTTGTGGAGGCAAGAAAAAAATAAATTTACTAGTAACTTTTTATTAGTTATTACTTATTATTTTGTTTTCAGGTCTTTGCTAATGTTTTTTTTAACACTGGCCATCTTTATTGCAACATGGTGAGATGTTATAAATTACTATGGTCAACATTGAACTGGATAGTTATGTCGTATTCATCTAGTTATTCTCTTTTGAATTTTAAGAAATAAAGTGTGTGCAGTGAAGAAAATTTTAATATCTAACTTCTAGCTTGTTTCAAATGGGGAAAAGGTCCGGAAAGGATAGCCCAATTAATTACTTGGAATTAAATTTATTAGCTAATTCAGTAGCGGCCGGGTGTTCATAACCGATGAACGTGTGGGTGCGTGGTCCTCAGTATTCATGAATATGCTGTTGTATTGTGTATTAGTCAGTATTAATTCTTTGTAATGTTATCATGTTGCGGCAGTCGCCAGCCAGCTCTGCACCTGCACGTGTCCCGGCCTTGCTCGCGTTCGTAACATTGCCCCCTCCTAAACCTGTTCGTCCCGAACAGGTAACACTGCGCTGTTGTGAGCCTTGCGGCGAAGCCATCCTACACAGCGGGTAGGTGTACTGAATATGGCCCACTTCCTGACAGATGTAACATCGCGGCCATCCTCCGACTTTTCGGGTCCGTATGCCAGCTTTGCGGTGACTAAGGGTCTCGCTCTTCCGCACCTGCTGCTGTGGCGCTTCCCTTTCCACCAGGCAACCCCGCTGAACACGTTCCCATTCCGGGCACCTCCCTTGAGAATAACCTTGTCGGCACGCAGAAGCAGAACACCGTAGGCGACTTCCCGTTTCTTTAACCGGTGAGTTACCACCCTCCTTAATCCCGCTGTCACATCAATGTCCTTCCTCCTTCAGTTTCTTCACACGATTCAGACAGTCACGTTGGACGTGCTCTCTTTCTCGACACGCGTAACATCGTGGACGACCTCGTCTCCGTCGGTCCGGTAGACTCTTCTCCTGTTCGATCGTTGGTTTACAGCGTTGTACTTCACCCTTGGGCTTCCTATCATGATTCGGACACTCGCGCCGGATGTGTCCTAGTTCTTTGCAGACGAAGCACCACTGTCTTCCTCTTGTTTTCCGAAACTGCGATCCATTCAAGTGTTCCAAGTATAATCTCTTCGTTAGTATCTGAGCAGCCATTCGCTTGGTGGTAAGGTTCTATCACGGCCTGTCTCGCACTGATAATCATGTTTCTTGAGGCCATGCAGGCACCTTCGATTTCCAGGGCGTGAACAAGAGCATCGCGAATGTTTTTGTGGCGAGCCAACTGAAGAGTTTGCTGAACCTCCACATCTCGGAGCCTGTCTATAAAAGCACTAGTTGCTAGCTGCTGGTGGAACTCTGTTGGTGCTTCTGGGTAGGCGAGGTGCACGAGTCGCTCAATGTCGGCTTCGAATTCTCGGAGGGTTTCCGAAGATCTCTGTTGACGTGTCTTTAGGGCTGTTCTGTACACCTCACCCATGTGTCGGTCACCATACCTCAGCTCAAGGGCCTCTACTAATACCCCATATTCTTTCTGGTCTGTAACTGGTATGGTCTGCAGCAGCTCTAGTGGAGATCCTCGCAGGGCCAAGATGAGTGCTGTAGCCTTTTCTTCATCGTCCCACCCGTTTACTTCAGCAGCTGCCTCAAACTGTCGCCTGTAGACAACCCATGACGATTGGCCATCAAAGGTGGGTGGCTTGAATTTTGGGTAACAGGTTGCGCCTTCCACCTTCACATCTCCAGAATAACTGCTCCTTTTCGTAGCCGATGCAGCTTCCTTGATCATCCGACGGCACTCTTCAGTTACAGATGCTACTTCCTGCTCGGTGGTCTGCTTGAGCTGAGCTAGCTGTTGTGCCATTTGCTGTTCTGTGATGTGCTCGAGTTGGGCCAGCTGTTGCGCCACTAGTTCTTCTTGTTCTGCAAGATGCTTCTCCAAACACTGCACTTTGCCTTCCAAATGGATGCTGGTTTCATCGATCTTCTTTTTCATTTCTTCTTGTGCAGCAACTATTTTGTTTCGCATCTCTTCTTGGTTTTTCTTGATGTCCTCTATCTCTGTCTTCTTAGCATTCTTCATCTCCTCTTGGCAGTTATCAATTTTATTCTTCATCTCGTCCAGCCTATTCTCCATTTTCTCATGGCAGTTATCAATTTTATTCTTCATTTCTTCCTGGCTGTTGTAAATTTTTTTTCTTCATTTCTTCCTGGCCACTCTTCATCTCATCCAGCCTATACTCCATTTTATCCTGGCTACTCTACATTTCATTCTTCATTTCTTCCTGGCCACTCTTCATCTCGTCCAGCCTATTTTCCATTTTCTCGTGGCCACTCTTCAGTTCAGCCAAGAATGCCAGGACATTTTTAAGCTCATCGGCAGCCATCTTTCTTGTCCACTTATACTACAACCCTAACACTAATGTCTTATGACGACACTGTAATTTCTTCTACGATCTAACCAAAACCCCTACTAAACACTAACACTAATTTCCCAACCACTACACTTAAAACTAACTACAGTTCCTAACACTTGTTGCAATCTCGAAAATCTAATTAAATTTTAATTCACTATAAACTAATCTTAAATTCTTTAAATTAGGGCTATCCCACTTCCGACACCAAAAATGTTACGATTTACCGCGGGTTCGTAAAGGATAGCCCAATTAAAGATTTTTATCACACACAGTTTTATTGCCACTATTTACATTACTAGCTAATAATCTAAAATTGCCAATTAATTAAATGTACTTAAAAAAATGTTGCTTCCTCCAGTCATTCGTTTCTCACAATCCACACACCTCGCTGGGCCGCACCTCTGGCGCAACTCTCGCCGCAGCGCCCTTCGTGGATCTCAGTCGTGGGACTCCGTCGCCGCACTCCGCCGCCGCCTACGCACTTGCCTTCGCCCGAGATCCCACTCGACGCCTTGCTCGGAACCTCGCTTGGAACTCCGCCGCGCCCGCGACACTGTAACCCGGAACTGAACTCTTCACCCTGGAACCTTCGTCCAGAGACTTCGCCGCTCTATCACCCAGAAACTCCGCCGCGGGAAAACTCCCGACTTCACTTAACTCTACTGACTCCCTGCCCTGGAACCTTCGTCCAAGGACTTCGCCACTCTGCCGCACCCGCGGCACTATCGCCCCGGAAGCTCTGCTGCGGTAAGGCTCCCGCCTGAACTCTCTCTCTGAACTCTCTTGCTGAGGCCGACGTCCTCTTCTTATATATCAGCCGCCATTTCTGGAACTACCGAGCACGGCCGGGGCCAGTCGCATCATTCCGCGCCGACATGACTGCAGAAATCTCTCGAAACACGTGTCGGCGGCTCGCGTAACTCCGCAGCTGTCAGGTTTCAGTTACGTTTCAAAGACAGGGCGCCATGCGGGGAGTTGGGGGAAGGAGGGGGGAAAGCGACAATCCTTGTTATCTTCCAGGCGCGCGCGGCACATGTCATGCTGCAGCAGTCGCCAGCCAACTCTGCACCTGCACGTGTCCCGGCCTTGCTCTAGTTCGTAACAATATTATCAAGTTTCCTAAGTTCAAAAGTCTTACTAAAACATTCAAATGGCTACCCATTAAACATTTTTGTAGATAATTTTAATTTTAAAGTAGTTTGTTTTTTTGTATTTTACTCATGGCCATATTTCACTCAATTGTTTCTGTTCAAACTAAAATGATCAATTATCTTTACACACATAATTTATTTATCACAGGGGGAAGTCTTGAATGCAATTATTGTTTAAGTCTTTTTATTTAGGTTGAGAATTAATTGCATTGGGTATTACTTAAACCCACTCAATGTTCTAAGGACGTCTCTTTCTTGTCACGGTGTAGTTTGCGTGCCGCCTCGCATGCTGCCCCATTCCTTGGTCTGCAGACAACTCTCTGCCTGCACCACATATTTGTTATCTTGTTCCTCGCAGAGCTGAAGTGACCAGGCCCTTAGGTTTGGCCCCATGGTCATCTTGTTAATGTTGCAGCACCTTGTTGTTGGCAGTCCTTTCAAAACATTGATTAATGATAGGTCAGCCCACCCAAAACTGGATACTTGAGTCTCTCAGTCTCCTGGCGTGTTCACAGCTCTCAACACTCCCTCGTCCACGTACTTGTTATTGATGGCCACTTAGATCTATCGCGGCCATATTAGTGAGTTCCGTGGATTCTCCATCCAGATACTCGTTCAGTCTCACTGGCTTTCCGTGGCTTTACTCCCATAATTCGGCGCTGAGCATGCTACAATCGGGCAGTGACACCACAGATTGAAAAAAACACACAATTACAGCACCAGCCAAAAGTCAGTATACTTAATAATTAATACAATATAGTCTCTAAACAACAAAGTCCTTTTGCTAGCGCCAGCGACAAATATTACTCAATTTACAAAATAATTGAAGTAAATAAAAATCACTATTAAACTGTTACTAGACATATTGTTACAGTAATTTGCACTGCTAATTTCTCTGTTTTGAGAAATTGTGTATTTTAGTTCATGCCTTTTTACAGTTGCAGCTTTGACTAAAGAGTTTTTTTGCACAATGTATAGCCATCTGATGATGCATCATACGTTGCTAGTTTTTCTTTGCTAAGCTATTTTCTTTTGTAATTTACATTTTTGTGATGAACATCTGTTTTTTTTTTTTTTTTTTAGGTACTACATTATTGCATAACTTGTGCAAAAGCTATTCGGGTAATAATATTTTTGTCTTATTTTTTAGTATCTTTTTGAATTTTCAGGATTATCTGATCCTCAGGTTACTCCAGTACCTGAGCTCTCTCTTTACGAAATATGAACGAGTATGAAAGTTCTACATTAGGGAAAGTATTACAAATCCAGGTAAAGATTTTGTAAGGCCATGAAATGTTGTAGCCTGCCTAATTGTGTATAACAATCTTATGTGAATATGCAATAACCTGTGAAACTGTTTTAGCTTGTGATATTTTGGATATATCTTCCTGGTGTTTGTTAACAGCATTTGTAAGAAGTTATGAACTAATGATTGAAGTTTGTAAAACTGAAAATGTCATCATGTATTTAGTTTAAATAAAACTCTTTCATTTAATAGGTATTAGTATAAAAACATTGGTTGTCACTGCACTCATGACATTGTTATATTGTTGGTGTTTTGTCTGATAAGACCCACACAAACTAAAACATAAATGTAATATACCTAATGTTTGGTGTATGTACTTTATGTGACATTCCAAAGATATCTATAAAAATCTATTGTTATATTTTGGATTCATATTAGTTTGGCCTTGTTTTTCATATTATTAAAACTATAGTTTATAATATTGGTACAGACAGTTCTTCAGTTAAGTAGTTTTTAATGCTTAAGGTATATAAAATCAGAAATTTACAGTAGAACCCCTATTTCGCATCACATTTCTGTTACTCCCAGAAATGCCTATGTTTTTCCCTCAATTTACATAAGTATAAGTTGTAACATCAGCTGCTTAATTGTATGAAGATAAAAATTGTCATCCACACAGATACAGTTCAAATAAATGTACAAATTGTTAGCATGGCTGAATCATTGTAAATTATATTCCTGAGTTTTAAAAAAAATTCCTGGGTCTTAGTAGAGTGTAAAAACATAGCTACTTGCTCGACAAGGGTAGTCATTTATAGTTCAATTGTTTATACACTCTATAACACTTTGAGGTTGTAGTGGGTGTAAGGGCTGATATATGAATGTGCTAAAGAAGATTGAAGTGTTCCAGGATAAAAATGTCAGTAATGTATAAAGATCAAGTCCTCTGGGTGCAGAGAGTATTCTACTTGAGGTGGTGATGGCTTTAGAAGGGAGGGAGACCTGTCTGGCCAGCATGCTCGTGTCACATGAAAGCTGTTTGTCTATTTGGAAACATGCTGCAGATGTAAAGAAACAAAGATCTAGTCGCACTCATTAAATTACAACATGCAGTTTTGAACAACTCAACCCTAATTAAAACTTTATATAATGTTAATTGAATTAAAGTTTTGGAACTTTGCATGTCCTTCTCTTCCCTTCTGCTCCCGTGATTTAAATTGATCTATAAAAATGGCCATTCTGGCTTTACTGTCTGCCATCTTCTTGGTGGGTGGCACACTATTTAAACACACTTCACACACCCATGACTGGCAAAAAGAAGCCAGGATATGAGTGGTTGGTGAAGGTAGGGGAGTCGCATTGGGCTCCAATAGGGGGCGGCCCCTAGACAATTTTAGTAGACTTTCTCATCACAAATAATAGTAATAGCCAAAAAAAGTACAAATTTAGATTCCCAGGCTTTCGTAATTATATTTATCTTCCCCTCATCCGTCGCCATGTCCAACATAACCTCATTGTGCCATTAGAGGTTAAGCACTACATCACAACTGGCGGAAGAAGCAGGCACGTTAGATCTTTTTGTTTTACTGCTGTATCATTACAAAATGACAATAGTTCAAGAGTAAGATCATTATTGTTTGGATATTAATGAAATTATGAAAAAAAGGGTGGTAAACAAAATAACCATGCCATCAATTTAGGTTTATGGCTTTTATATAAATATTTATCAATAAACATAAAACAGCAAAAGTATTTTGTTTTAATAAATGTGGGTATTACAGATTTCAGTAACATGAAATAAAAATTTATTAAAATTTAAAAATAAGAATTGAAAAGTGAATCCCCTCAATATTTAGTCTGGGAAAATGTAAAATTAAATCAAAAACAATAACACATCAAAAGGTTTTACAAAAATTGCTTTCCCATAAGAGCTGAAACAGCAAAACAAACATTATTATTTGTATTATATCGGTCCACCAGAACATAAATGTGGGTGAAGAAATACGTTAAAAAAATGGTCACCTATCCATAAAAATCATCCAATGAAAATGGGCAGGACAACCATTCACAGTTGCCCATTGCCGGAAAGTTAACTGAGGCAACCACCCATGAACTGCTTCACAGAAAAATAATTTAGAAAAGTTTAAATAACCAAGATACTAACAAAACTACAAGTGCAGGGCATTGAGAAACAAAAGTGTAAACAAACAAAACTTATCTTACATAACTTCACTTACATAATGTCCAGATCTTTACGGGTCAAAAATTTAGTGAGCTATGTTTTATAAAGGTAAGAAATAGAAGGAAGTTAAAAACAGAAACCTAAACAGAAAAAGGTGTGCCTTACAAAAATTTTAACAAGATGAAGACCAAAGATTAATTAAACACAAGGTGCACTTCAGTAACAACCTGCAACACCAAAAAAATGTTCATTACACTAGATGATACACTTGAAAATAAATATTACATGGAAAAATTATAAGTAATGTATTTAACTTTTATAAAATAATTATCATAATCATATTTATAGTTATAAAACTCAATATAATAAGTGATAAAATATGTTATGGCAATAATTTATACATCACCAATATAATGTCAGTAACACTAGCAAAATTAATAAAAGAAAATAAAGTGACCAACTTCAAGTAATGAAAATGAAAAGTAGTTACATTATTAATCTCATCCATCCTTGCATATTAGTTAAATTGAACTTAAAATTTAGCTCAATAATTAAATGAAACAATAATAAATGACAATAATAAAGGAATAAAGAAAAATTTAAACATGTTATGTATGCCTAATATAACACAAAATTAAAAGGTGCCGAAGTAAATGGAAAATTTAACAAGACGTCACATTACTGGGCCACTTCCAGTCCTCTTTGTGTACATATCAATGTGCTCACATCTTTGGGTTCAGCTTAGTTGAAAAAATAAATGTTCTGTATCTAAACTGCATATGTCACTTTTAACCACAGTTTAGTGCCTGAACCTCTTAACCAAACTTATCAGATAAAATTGCTGATAACCCAGTAAAATACGGAGGGAGGAGGTCTTATTTGTTTCCCTTCTTAGCTGCTGTTTACAAACCTTTACATGGTTTCTTCTTCAGATCAAAATCATTGCAGGATTATATTTTAGGAGGAAGATAGGCAGGTCTCATTTAAGCAGTTTTTATTCTTGAGACATGTTAAACCAATGTAAACACTCGCAAACGTGCTTCCAAATTGTTACGATAACAATGAATGCAAATGAAGCTGTACTAGAAAATGAAACAGAAACTTGTCACTAGCATGTGTCTTTGTAAGCGATAGGAGGGGTGAGGTTAGGTAGCTTGGTTGCTGACTGTGACGGCAGGGTTAAAGATGACTTGGTATATGCTGAAGGAGAGGGTGAACAGTACTTTCACATAGCAGCCAAAAAATATACAACCTCCTCAGCCTGTGTGAAACTTGTGTTTTAATTTTTTATTCATGCTATCTTATAACTGATTACATAGTGAAACTGTTATAATTTATGTCTATTATTATCTCAAATAGGCACCCACATCCATTTCTTAGAATGTCCTTTTATGGGAGCTTATGTTTTCCATGCTATTTTGCTGTGATTTTAAAAGTGTTTGTTATTTAGCGATATGTGTTACTAGGAAATGTCCATTAAGGGAAGTTTCATTGTATATGATTTAAAATGGACATTTTCATTGTTTAACATGGGGTAGTAAAAAATAATACAATAGAACAACACAAAAATGACTCTGACCTAAAAATTCTATGGAAACCCAATCAGCTAAAAATGTTATCTAATAAACGGCAGAAATGAACATAAAAGCACAAAAAACCTAAGTACATCACAATACAACCTAAAAAAATTAGGATGATTACTACTTGCAAAATAGCAATGTAAGAAGACAACAACTGACAAATGGTGATCATGGGCAGAAGAATTTGGACAAACAAATAGAAAACAAAATAGTCTGCTATGATTGTTACTTGCATCCAGTATTTTTCGTGAAGAAGGTTACAGATTCCTGGTAATAGATCACAATGGAGTTGTCTTTTTGTCTACCTATGTTATAGTTTTGTTTTTGTTTGAATTCATGTTGTGTTTCTTTGTTGTTTCATTTGTTCAGTTTATATTTGTTCGTCCATTTTTTTGGCCTTAATCACAGTTGTTTGATGTTTCATTTTTTGTGTTTTATTATTTTATTAACAAAAATTTATCATCCTAATCTTGTTAGTAGTGAATTTACTGATTTTTTTTATGCTTTTGTGGTCATTTCTGCCATTTATTCTGTGGCTTTTTGATTGGTAGATTACCTGTTTGTATTCCTACATCTGTGTCATTTTTGTTTTGTCCCGTGTTTTTTTTTATTCATGTGTATTATCATGCTGTACGTTATTTTTTGTTGATTCATGTTAGGCAATGGAAAACGGCCATTTAAATTCATATTCTGTTTATATGTTTTGAGGTTGGCAATAAATATACAAACTAAGCCAAAATTGGAAAAAAATTCATCACTAAATGTTTTGATATTAATTACAATATTTATGTCTAGAAACGAATATTCTTTTTCTGAGATTTTTATTTGGACTTCAAAAATTGGAATGAGCTTCTTAACGAATGCAGTAACATATCAATACACGTTGTTGATGTAAAAATTAATTTTTATACTACCTGTACAAGTGAATAATGGTAAAATGAAAAGGATGAATTATTTTCAGACATTACTTATATTTGTTTGTATTAATATTTTTGAATTGCTGCAAATAAAATGTGAGAGAGTCTTTCAGTTCTGTTGGTGATGTGTAACATCTAACCTCGGTAACAAGCTAATTCATGTGTTCCCATGTTGCAAATACACTTATAATACGAAACTTGGACACAAAATTTAATGTAGAATTCTTCAAAATAATGCAGAGCGTGATAAGTATTTGCAAATTGTGTTTACAACTAAATTTCTGGACGCAAATCACATGTAGTTTTTGTTCCCGCTGCTAGAATTCTCTACTGTACCAGATACGTTGATTATTGTGTCATTTTATTAGCAGACCAAAATTTCAAACTATATGATGAAATGACTCTGATAAAAGCGAAAAAGACGTGAAAAAATTCTAAACTCCGGCTTTTGACCATATTTTTGACAAGGAATTTTATTAATATACTGTCCATCTGGTTAAAATTCACTAAACAGTTAATACTATGAAGTTTCCCTTTAAACTTGTGAAATTTGTTTCTCGCAATCTGCCACAGATGGCAGCATCATGGTTGTTTCACATTTCTGTTCATTGACTTCCATTGCATTCACGAAATTACTCCCACCAAATGCTGTATACCAAGTGCTACAATGTTACACATCAGTAATTTTGAATTGCAACTGTTAATATTTTTATGATTCTGAGTGAAATTGGTTTAGTTCCATACTTTAATTTCTACATGTATAAATCCAGTAGCTTAGAAACTTAAAAAGTGCTATCCAGCTCGTTACTCTGGGTTCGAAAAAAGTTGGAAGTAGTATTGCAGATGTGAGAAGTTAGTTTGTAAATTTTACATTTTGAAGTATTAAAGGGTTGCATGCACCACACTTTATCGTTATAATAATGTAGCACATACAGAACTGTAATATAAAATGTCCAATTGGATTTAGTTTATTTTAATACCTCTTCTCATAAATTTAGTTTTAAGTTTTGGTGCGGTGTGACACAAGGCTGCAATCTAGGTTTGTACCTTGCAGAACCTGAGGCACATGAAGTTAATTTACCAATATGTCAAGGTTTTTGACAAGGCGTGGGAGTGAAGATAAACAGGCTTTTGGAACTATGTTTGAGAGTAAATATATATTTTAAGGTACATGGAGATTACTCTGATATGCTACTGGCTGTATATACTTGCCCTGTATTTGTTAACGAGTGTTGGTCTCAAAAAAATATTTTTCCTGTTTGTCTTAATAAACTGTATTTAAGGTAAATGTTTGTCGATGCAATTACAGCGTGTTCTAGGTTGAATACCACATTAGCACCTTAAGGTAAATTCAATTTTTGATTCAAATTTTCAGATAATCTGAAGGACTTCATTTACCAGTTTGAAATGGTGCTGGAAGGAGAGTATAAAATTGATGAAACAAGGAACTATGTGACATCATGTGAGCAGAAAGAGATGAAAATTAAAAAAGAACTCAAAAAATTATCATCCAAAAGTCCAAACGACAGTATTAATAAATTAGAAACTAAGCTGAAAGATGCACAGCAAAGTAAAGATGTGGCTCAACTTGAAAGTAAGTACTGTTCTGTGAAGTTTGTGCTATTACATTAATCCACAAATTTTTGTTCCAATTTTTTCTCTAACAGTGTAATGCATCTGTGTAATATACTACATGTATTGTAAATGTATTTAAACTTTATTTAACGTTCTTCACATATGAGAAAGTATGAGCTACATGGTGTCTACAGATCACAAAAGACATGAAAAAGCCCTGAAGTAAACATTAACAATGCTAGAAGTCACAAAACTTTAATTTACTGCAGCCTTTTGTTAACTCACATTTTAATATTTTGCCACCTCACTTCAGTTCATAGTTATACATTAGATATAAATAGTTGGAGAATGTCTACTTGGATCACATGGAAATTATCTCTGTAAAGGTTTTAACTTCCTTACATAAAAACTGGCACACTATTGCGAATAGTAGATATATTTTGTCTTATGTTTAGTTTTTTTTAAGTATAAAAAGACCATGTGATATAAAAAAGTTGTACTGAAATTCAATCACAAGTATTTGTAGAAATGCTGTAAAATGTAAAAATTGGACCAATTGAAAGAATATATTTCTTCTGGGCTAATCCTGCTGCGGAGATTGGAAACAATGATTTGGTGGAAGTGAAGTGCTTGTCTTCTGTTGCAACCAAAATTACAGGCATAGTCAAGACAGTTTAAATATACATAATTAAAATAGCAATCAAGTGGTCTCAACATTCTAAGTTTATGTGAGCTATGAAAGAGTATAGACTACAGGCAGGCACAGATCTAGACTTTCGTGCCCGGGAGTGGCAATTTTTAAAAAAATGTTTTATTGTCAGAAAATTAATTTTTGTTTTGTGATTAGTGTTTGTGGTGTGCTGCTATTGCTTTAATCCTCACACAGCTTATCACTATAGCTGCAATAGCACAATAAAAACTGTAAGACAGATACTTATTATGATGCCTATGATGTGGGCAATTAACAATAACACCTGATTCAATGGGTATTTCACCTTGAATTGAACTGTACCTGTATATTACAATGGTGGTTTGTTGTGTCGATTATACAGGTAATACAAATAGAAACACTTTGAGGCAAGATATGTTGGTAACAACTTGACAGTGAACCAATAAATACAACTGCAAATGGAAGGTTTTGAATTATTTATTTATTTATTTATTTGCATTGTGACAATACCCACCAACAGCTATGACGCTTTTATGGTGGGCACGGAAAAAAAAACTATTATACAAAATACAAAAAACAAAAAAAAAGCTTATAACAACAAGAGAACACAAATACATACACAATACAGGCACAGATATGCTGACGCACTGAGAGTTGATTATATATTCATAGAAACTTAGTGTTATGCCTAGGGTGCCACCACATGTATTACGGGCAATTGGACCCGGCTACTCTCTCCTCAGGGCCTTGACATAGCCGGGTCATTCCATGTCAATTCAACCACACCATGACACCCATTGTCTCAGATTTTGAGGAAACTTGGCATAGTTCTATTCATTGATGTAAGTAACCATACCAATTTGTTTTGCTCTATCTCTAATGGTTTATATTTTACAGCCCCTTAAAGTTTATGGATTATTGGAATTTTAATCATCTGGCCGCCGTTAACTAGATGTGTTGTCCGATGGAAAAAAATTAATATTTTTTTTATTTACTAACCACTTTGTCTGAAAAAAATTTTAAGTTTGGATCAATGTAGCAGTAATAATTTAAAAATGAACAAAACTACTAAGTGTTTATTTGGAACCATAAAAAAATCTCAAAGTGTAATTTTTATGATTATCGAAACAAAATGTAGAGTTTTTAACGGAAAATGGTAAATCTCATAAAGGGAAAAGGATAATCATGAAATCTCTGTTTTGTTTTTGTTCTAAAAGATATGTTCTACCACATTAAACAGTAAGATTTTTATTACTCCTTTGATAATTTTTTTCACTTCAAAACACAAAAATGAGTTAATTATTTAATTTTGGTTAAAAAGCTGCTTTGGTCGCTATTTGCCTGCCTGTGTTTCTGAATTATATACAGATGATTAAAATACCATATTTTCCTTTTGGTATCCTACACACCTTTTTATAAAATAAATTACCTTACTTGCTGCTTCCTGTTTCCCATGCTGTCAAATCCTGCATTCCTGCCATGACATCAACCTGTTCCCTTTACACTCACAAATATGAACAGAACTGACCTCAGTAATGAGATTGCAGTTCAATTTAAATATAATTATTAAATTACACTACATAAAACATTAGTGTGTTTACTTACACATGCAATACTCCTATTTTATTAAGGCTTACAGTTCTTGCGGTTGTAACACTGTTGGGTCATTGTACTTCAAAATTCTTCTAGATTGTCAAATTTTGATTGGATATTTGTCATACATTCTTGTGAAAATTGATAGGTTCTTCCAGTCATTGTTTTTGGCGGTTCCACCATAGCAATAATATTAGGAATGGGCACAGCAGATGTATCTTCTTTCTTGGGCCAAAAAAAGGATGGTGATGGTCCGCGGGGATGAAGAAACTGTACCGTGACATCTTTTTGTTCAGCATTTATCTCATTCACCATGCCAAAGTACCAGAAGCTGTCATAAACACAAGCAATAAAACATCCAGGGTACAAATCTTCTAATTTCACGAGATAGTTTTGCTGAATGCTAAATAAATTAAAAACAATAGCTGCTTTTTCATCCTTGCTAATTCTTCGAGCCTCAATTGTTTGTGAATCATTTTGTGGCTGAAAGTTGTGAAATGATCTTGTCCCTGGAAGAGTTTGAACATCTTTGAAGCGACTTTCCATAGCAAGATGAGTCAATTTAACTGCTTCTTTAGTAATAAAATGGAAACTGATATTTTCAATTCTGGTCTTGCAGAAGTCAAACAGTTCAGCCATTGTTATAATTTGTTTTTCCAGAGGTCATTTAAGACTTTCCCTCCAAGCTATGCATTTTACAGTACCCTCTATTCCATCGCATTCTGTTTTGCCATGGCTGGTCACAAAAAATGACCACTGAGCTCTCAGTAAAAAATCTCTCTCATGTAGACACAGGTTTACGAAGTTGTATTTATTTTTATATTGTGCTGCACACCAATCACTAAAGTAATGAATATCTTTAATGTGTGGGTGGTTCTCTTTCAAAAAGGCAGTCATAGTTTTTTGGATTTCGTACACCATACTTACATCATGTTTGAGGTCATCAGATATGATGCAAAAAGGCAGAACAAGCTTTTTGCCAGTTGCATCCTTGCAGTGAATGATTACAGGATGAATAGTGCATGAATCTGAGGTCCAGTAGTAACCTTGGGCTTCCTCTTGTATTGTGAAAGCATAATTTTCACTGAAGTCCATTGAAATTACAGCTACATTGGAAAGAGCTGTTTCCTTTAAAATTTTAAAAGTAGATGCTTGTGATTTGGCAATTTAAGAATGAGGTATTAATTTGTTTAGTTTTTCAACTAATGTTTCTATCAATTCAACAACAGAGCTGGAACACCTTATCATTTCAGTTCGATCTGTGGAAACCCACAGACTGAACTCAATAACGTCTTCATTGTCATATTCTTCAAACTTTGTCTGTATAAAATGGACAAGGTTATCTTTTGATGAACATTTGTCACAATGCCTTAACATAAATTCTCTTGTTGCTCCTTCACAAACCATTAGCAATATCAGTTCTTTGTAATCTTCCTCTATGCCGGCTCCATGAATCAATAAAATAACATTCTGGTGTATTGTGCACACGCATACTAAGTGTGTGCCACTAGATGCAGCTAAAATGCACCATTTATGTCTCAAGAAACAGAATTTTGAAAAACCTATTTTCAAATGAGGATGCTCCCATTTAAAAGTTGAGTATAGCTCAGAAAGATTACACAAAATCAAACGCCTTCTCTCATAAACCTTTTTTCCTATACTCACGACATCCTTCATCCCTGGCGGAATTCTACAATGTTCATCACTCTGATAAATTGTTTCACTAAATCAATAGTTTCAAGGCTTAGCTGTTTCCCTTGCTTAGGGACTGGTTCGCCTAAAAAACCCTTGTCATTAAACACTTGTTGAGCCTTACGAACAGAATAATCAGATGTGTTAAAAGTTTCTTTTATTTTTTTTCTTGACCACAACAGAGAAGCTGGTTATTGTCAACATTTGAATGTGTTTTTTTCTTGATGCACCTATAATTTCCTTTTTAATAATGTTCACTAGTTTATCCATGTCTTCACTGTTCTGCAACATACTTTTTTCCAACAAGTTTTTTTCTTCTGGTAGATCAATTTCAAGAACAGTTTCAATTTTTGATTTTACTTTTTCATGAACTTTTTGTAGCTTTTCTTTAGCATAATGTGATTTGCTATGATGACCAAGTGCATGTAATTTCATTGGTGAACATCCAATTTCATGAAAGGAAGAATTTAGCTCGTCAATTGCAGTATTTTTTTGAAGTTGGTTTAGTTAATCTCTAAATGTTAGTCCTATATCCTTTGTTTGTCCATTCTCGTGCTCATCATTACTTTAAACCTTGTCAGCTTCTTTATCTTTTAAAAGTTTATTCCTGCAAAACATACAAAGTTTCTGACCAGGTTTAACCTTGTACCCTTTTGATAAGATGATTCTACTCTGTTGTACAGTTAAAACACGAAGTGCTTTTTTAATAACAGTTTTATGTCTTTTGAAAGGATCAAAACACACCTTTTTTTGTAAAAATTCATACTTCTTTAAAAACACACTTTCATGGTGAAGGCAAACAGTTGTTAACTTGTTGGATTCACATCTTAATATCAAAAGATTCAAATCTTCTTCAGAAAGTTTTTCAATACCTTGTATAGACTTGTCCTTGACATAGTGTAACAGATGGCAATCACTTTCAGTAGTTTCTCCAACACTGCACTTTTTATCCATTGTTCAACAAAACATAACAACAATGCACTTTGGTACTCACTTAGTTTAATAAAAACACATAAATACTATCAATAACACTCATGTACTGAAATGCTTAATTGACTGTTATGTATACGCACCAATCTTACTTCTTTAATGGCAACTGCCTGTTACGGACTGACATGGAAGTTATATTAAATAATGCTGCTGTGAGGGGAAGGCAGGTTCGGACATGCACAAGGTCACACACAGCCCGCCTTATTCTCTCTCTATGCATGGATTGTATCAATTGCTGGCCTTCATGCTTATCTCCTGGGAAGATCTTGCATCTGGATTTGGGAGAGGGTGAGCACAGAAGATGGGGGAAGGGGTGTGTGAAGTCCGCAGCCAGGCACAAACCCAAAAAATAGGTCAACTACACTGGCAGTTGTTAACGTATTTGCGAGTGGAAAATGAGCAGGATGGTGTCATGGCACCAATGCAGGGCTTTGACAGCATGGGCAACAGGAAGCAGCAAGTACGGTAATTTATTTAATAAAAAAAGCGTGTGGGATACCAAAAGGAAAATATGGTATTTTAATCATTTGTATATAATTAAGAAACACAGGCAGGCAAATAGCGGCCAAAGCAGCTTTTTAACCAAAATTAAATAATTAACTCATTTTTGTGTTTTGAAGTGAAAACAATTATCAAAGGAGTAAAAAAACCACGAATCTTACTGTTTAATGTGGTAGAAAATATCTTTTAGAACAAAAACAAAACAGAGATTTCATGATTATCCTTTTCCCTTTATGAGATTTACCATTTTCTTAAAACTCTACATTTTGTTTCGATAATCATAAAAATTACACTTTGAGATTTTTTATGGTTCCAAATAAACACTTAGTAGTTTTGTTCATTTTTTATATTATTCCTGCAACATTGATCCAAATTTAAAAATTTTTTCAGACAAAATGGTTATTAAATAAAAAAAAAATATATGAATTTTTTTCCATCGGACAACACATCTAGTTAACGGCGGCCAGATGATTAAAATTCCAATAATCCATAAACTTTAAGGGGCTGTAAAGTTTAAACCACTAGAAATAGAGCAAAATAAATTGGTATGGTTACTTACATCAATAAATTGAACAACCATGCCAAGTTTCGTCATAATCTGAGACGGTGGGTGTCAAAAATAGTTTTTTTTGGTTGATTTGGTATGGAATGACCCAGCCCGTGTGCAGCGAGGCCCTTTTCCCCCAATATAAATAAAATGCACGTAATTACGTCCCCTCTCAGTGGGGGTTACGCTATATGTGGAGACAATAAAATAAGGTAGGCTCTCGAATGTGGCCCACATGCCTCAGTCTGTGTGTTCTCTCTTCACGTGGTCACCCGCACAAAAAGAAACTGAGATGTTGATTCAATACTTTTATTGATGTTGCTCGTCTGTACATTCTACACGTTATCACTGTTAATAAGAGCCGTTGGCACGGATTGGTATAAGGGTGGTCCAGGCACCAGTACTGGACTGCCTTAGAGTTTGTATAATATGACCAGAATTTTCCTAGCAAATTAAATAAAACTTAAGTAAAACAGCCTACTGACGGAGGTAAGCCCTGGAGTTAAAAGAAAGTGATTGATATGAATGAAGTAGGCAGATGGACAGGATGAGTGATAGTACCGAGTTTCAGACGAAGGGTGCGTGAAGCTCCTTATATCGTGCAACTGCAGCGACAGACTGGCTCCTCCCAGCGTGCCCTCGAGGCGGGCTCACAACTCACATCTGGCCAATGTCCGTTACACATATGTATTTAAATAAAGCGTGCCACCGAGAAAATAAATGAATACACATAAACCATTAATTAAATTAGCCTACTGGCTGCAAACAATAACATTACATAACTAATTGGTTTAAACTAATTTAATATTTACTTATAGTCTGCCTCTGGAATGTTTGTCCTTGCTTGGAATCGTTTGGGCCACGGATTATTTTTTATGTTACACTTTAAAAAGCCTGTCTTGAAGCAATTACTCCATCTGCTGGAACATAAAACACTGTAGGGAAGAAATAAGCAAGTTACAATGAATTAGGCAGGCATCGATAAGGGAGCGAAGCACAGATGTCGCACCGGTGGGTGTGGGCCGACACATGCTCACACACATACACCTTGGCGGGTGGTTTGAAATGCCGGGGTCACAGAGAGTGGTGGCAGAAGGAGGAGGCCTGCAGCGGGCGAGGAGGGAGGGGGTGACACATCGGGCTCAGAAGGGCGTAGCCCGGGACAATGTTAGATATTTAGAAATAAGAACAAATACAATAATAACATTAAATAAACAATAAAAATTAGGTCAGTAACCAAAATAAAAAGCAAATACAAACATAGATAATACTTAAATGCATAATAAAAAAGTTATATACTGACATAAATAAAGTTAACAGAGGAAAAAAAAATTATTAAATATATAATATACACCACTATGGTTTTATAACAGTGCAGTAAAAGTGAGAAACGAAAGAAACAATGTGTATTTATGGTTGGGAAGGTGCTACAATTTTTTTGAGATTTAATTTATTACTAAAAAGAAGGAAAAAAACACTGATATTTATTAAAATTGTTTATAGGTCTATACATAAGATTTTTATGTTTACTTAATGTAAACACCCCAGACCACCTCGGCTAGTTCAAAATTTGGTCAGAAATGGGCCATACATAAAACTCTTGCAAAAACATGATTTGGGCACTGAAAATTGTTGAAGTTCGATTTGTGTATTGAAATAATGTCTCTCATACACCAAATTGATTTTAACGTATTTGTATTGATACTTGAAAAAATCCACAGTCGTGTCTGCTATCTTGCGACCACACAAAGAAGTACATTTAGAGTATAAAACTTTAGCACATTATCTCTTTCCAGACTTCCACAATAACACATAACTGTTCCCAGGTGCCGAAAGAAAATTATTATAGTTCACATTAATGTCCCGTGGTTAAACATGAACTCACTCACAGTACGAAGCTGCAGAACTACGTCCTCGGAACCAAGCCGCGATCACTTGAGCCTTATTTTTGGGTGATTACCGACGACTGTGGTCGAAAATTCTAATTGCAAAGTCCGAGTGATAAAAGCAGGTTGATCTTACATGGTGAGCCCGGACCACAGCCGCGAAATATTCTATAAACTAACATAATCTTTTACTTTGTGACCCACTGCCCAACATGCGGCCTATCGGTACCTCGTCCAGACAATGACTGACGAAACTCAACACATCACCAAGCTTGCGAAAAAATCTACTTAGCTGGGGACTTTCCCGAAAAACTAACCTTACCATTGGCTACATTTATTCTTACAATAATTATTTAGTACCTCCCCTCTTTAAGGGCTTCCCCTCACTCAGTCACATGTCTCTGTCCCTCTTTTACACATTCTGTCTCTTTCCAATTCAACACAGAATTCCTGGATTCCCCCGTCCAATGATGATGCCTGCCCTCGCACAAAGAACTGGCCATGCTACAAAAATGACAATGGAAAATTACACTATCTCACATTTTACGAACAAAGACATATAAACAATACTGAAGAATTATATGAAACCATCTAAAAACTGGAATAGGTAGGCCAAACGAAGTAAAAATCCAGTTAAATGACTTTTTCATAGTTAAATAAACTGACTATCAGAAACATCAAAAAAGCATGAAAAAATTTAAATTATGATTATAAAACAATTGGTAAACACATAAATGCTTCTTAGTAAGAATAATAAGCTGTTACTTAAATTATATAAACTAGAACTACATTTACTACAAGATTGACGTTGAACGGGGCTACGCCCTCTGTAAGCCCGATGTGCCTCACGCCACTGCCGACCCCCTCTCCTCCCACCGACACTAGGGTTCTGCGAATATTCGAAATTTCTGAATTAGAGTTCGAATTTTTTGATATTCGATTCGTCAATTCGAATTGAATTCATTTTACAATAATTTGACTTGCAAAATCTGGCCCGGATACACTAATATAAGTCTCCCTCCCCCCCCCACCCCCATGATTAAAAGAAATGTAAATGGACGATTACATCTTCCACTTACAAAAATTATACAGCGAAACCCCTTATTTACGTTACCGTTATTTACGTTTTCCCGTTATTTGAACCAATTATTTTCTGTCCCGTTTTAACCTCATTTGATGTAATGCAATAAATTCCCGTTTTTTACAACGCGCCTATTGCTTTACGCAGTTTATGCCATTCGTTCTGATAAAACTGCATACTAACTTTATTAATCCTATTACAAAGTAATCTGATGTGTAAATCGTGTTTTAAAGACTTTTTAAAAGTTATAAACTTCATCTTTAACGTCTCGGGAGTCGCTTTATACTGCTTATAAAAACGTTAGCAGCGCCAGTTTGGTTGTGTTGATTCCTGTATTCCCGTATAGAGCGCGCGCACGTAGTCGAAGATTGATATGGATAGCTCACAGACTCCATGCACGCGTGCGCTCTGTCAGGAACCGAGTTAACCTGCACGATCGTTATGTGTATAGTTCCAAATCATTTTCTTGTTACGGGTTTCTTTTTTTTTTACGTTGAATAAAATGGTTTTATTGCATCACTCATTAATTTAAATTATTTGGCGTGCTTTCACAAAGTCTACTTTTTATTTTTTAAATAAACATACTTTTCATGAATAGGTTTTATTTTTATGGATTACTTTACATTTTTTTTTGCATAATAGTAGCACCCACGGTCTCACCCCTAATTTTTAAACTTGATTTTAGAATAAAATGTGCAATTCTTAAGCGATAAAACGGTAAATTTATTTTTTTGTACAACTTCCTTATGCTGTGATATTTTTATTATTATTTTTATCCTTGAAAGTCAAACATGCTAAATAAAGTAAACTGTGATACTTTTTATGGTCTTCCCTTTATTTACACTTTCCCGCTTTTTTAATTAATTTTTTTTCAATTTTCTTTTTATATTCTCAAATTCGATTAAAAAAAAATTCGAAACTCGTGATTTTTCTTGAAATTCGATTCAAATTCGATTTGAACTGAAAAATCACACTTCGCAGATGTCTAACCGACACCCTCTATTTCAAACTTCCCGCCAACAAGCGCGTGTGGGCGTGTGTCCGGTCGCACTGCGCGAACCCTTTCGGCGCCCACTCTAACTGGAGCAGTGGAGACTGTATATTTTATAACTAATGTAATTCTTAAATATCTGTAATATGTAATTCTTAAATCTTAATTAATTTGCAATTTTTAAAAGGTTTTAATAGTTATGTTTAACTGTCTTTAATAATATTTAATATTATTGCACTTCCTGAGGCCATGTCACCCGGGGCCCGGGACAGTCTCTTCTGTTTGCCGTGCAGGGTAGGACGCATCTCAGCACCTCGTCGACTTCAACTTTTGCTAGTAACCAACCTTCGAGGCCTACCCAGGCGGCAGACTGTTTAACTTAATTAATTAAAGCTCCCCGGAGCGTTTTCCATTAATCGCGGACTTATACTTTCGGAGCCAGGCCACGCGGTGTCCTGGTCAGCAAGAAACCTGGACTATGTGCTGTTTTCTGTGTGCGTCTTGAGTGTACGTGTCGGCGCCAATAAAGCTCAATATTCACCAGACTCGTTGCACTTAATTCCCGACCACGAGTTTCCCAGCACAGAGACGGAGGTGTGTGGGGCGCCTAAAGACCCCACGAGCAGTAACATAGCGTGCCCGCCGCTGAGAGCGGGCAGGTGAGTGCTAGCAGGGGGAAGTCGAGCCTAGCTCCACGTGGGTCACGTCACGGCCCTGGGACAGAGTCTGTAGCCGGGTCCACGTGCCCATCCACGTGGTGGCGCCCGAGGTATAAACGTACAATTCGAAAACCCCCCTCACGACAAGATAACCTAATATATTGTAAATTAAACTATTTATCAAGTGTGAAGGGCAGTAACCTGGGTTGCGTACAACAGTAACGGAGGCTTCCGACTGTTGAAAGTTGGAATTTTTATGCCAGTAGTTTCGAGCAGATAAGGACAGTTTAATTTGTAATTGTAACAGTTACTAAGAAACATAGAAAATTAGTATATCTCTTCTGGCTTTAAGAGAACCAGGCAATAATTTGTGTCAACAGTCATTCCATATTGCATTTTAAGTTTTATGAATTTAGAAAATTTTATTTTCACTTGGTTAATTTTTTCGAAATGAGTGTTGTTAGTACTGTCCTATATTATAGATCCTAGTTTGGATCTAATTAGAGCTATATAGAGAGATATAGTGGAATCAACATTAGTAGCATTGAAAGTAATGTACTCAATTATTCCGAGTATTGTATTGGAATAAGATTATAAGTGATTGAATGTGAAGATGGAAAAATAACTTGAAATCAAGTAAAATACCTACATATTTTATGTAGGTAGAACAAACAAACTCAACAAAAGATAGTACGATTTGTACTATAACATATGAAATAGTCATACAAACACTTTCAATAATGGCTCTGACTTGATAGAAAATTGGGCTAGATAATACACGCAATAAATAAATATTAAATGTTTCAAGTAATATCTCTAAATCTTCCGTGTCAGTTTGTTTGTATCTTGTTAGTATGCTTGAAGGGTGGGCAACTTATTAACACAAATGTGCAATCTTAAATTTAGAGTTAGTGTTTGATATTCAAATGTTAATATAATAGTTTGTACATTCAGTTATTTCAATGAAAAATAGTTTGCATTTGCCATTACTCGTATAAAATTATGTTAAAGTTTCACTATTTTTAATTAAATGACTTGGTGTCATTGTCTGTTTTAATCATGGAGGCTATGGTATAGCAGAGACTTTCGGTGCCCTCTTCTATAGGAATCACCCCCACACACAATATGTTTGAGTATTGCCCCTTTATACCCCTTGTATGCCGGTCGGTCGACTGTCAGTGCCGGTTGGTTGTCTGCCGGTAATGGTCACTCTACTTGTGCGCTCCCGCTTTTGCAGTTACTAACTGTTAGTGGTTAGGCCCGCGAGAATCGCGGGCTATGTTTAAAATGGATGTGTAGTATTCCTAATAAGGATCTTTTCGTGCACTAAAGTAAATGAAATGTAGAGAAGAATAATAATTTGTTGTTAAAAATTAAAGTCCTGAAGTCAATACAACCACAAACGAATGGAAAAAAAATCTAAGTCCGAAATAACAACCACGAACGAATGGAATAAAAAAAACAAAGTCCGAAATAACAACAACCACGAACGAATGGAATAAAAAAAAAAGTCCGAAAATGTGAACAACCACGGACGAATTGTGATAAAAAATAAACAAAGTCCGAAAATGCGAACAACCACGAACAAATTGTGATAAAAAAATAAACAAAGTCCGAAAATGCGAACAACCACGAACGAATTGTGATAAAAAAATAAACAAAGTCCGAAAATGTGAACAACCACGAACGATGTTGAGAAAGGGGGAAAGGAAGGATGTTGGAAAGGATGAAGATTGAAGGAGATGAAAGAATGGGAAGGTTTTATTCGGTGTCGTATATAAATGAAATATACCCACCTTTGAAGTTAGAAGAAAGTGCAGCGCTCCCAGGAACACCTCCACATGTCGGATCCAGCACACAGAGGCGTAGTCCAGCAGAGTCTTGAAGAAGGTCACCGAAGAGGTCGTGATTTAGTAGAAGTTTAAGCTGAGAAATGATACAGCAGCAGGAAAAGAAGTGTGAATTGCAATGGCATGTTTTAGAAGAAAGGAAAGGAATATTTTTTAATGTTAATACTTGGGGTAAGGAAATAAAGGAAACTTTTTAGGAAGTAGGTAAATTAGGAGAGCACTTCAGGATACACGACATTGCGTGTGAAGTGTCTGCCACGGTGCACAGGCTAAAAGGCAAGTTCAGAAGGAAGTTTAGCAAGCACAGAAATAGCATCGAAGCGCTTGGCTCTCGACAAAGCCACATAAAGTTGGCCATGACTGAAGACTGGATGAGGAAGGTAGAGGCCCACCCGCTCGAATGTCTGTCCTTGGCTTTTGTTGATGGTCATAGCAAAAGCCAACCGAATAGGAAACTGCGTGCGAGAGAAGATGAAAAGAAAATCTGCAGCAGAAGATGTAAGCTTTAAGCGTGGAATATAGGCTCTTTCACCTTTGAAGGATCCATTTATAATTTTTGCATCAATTACATAGTTCGACATGCGAACAAAGATGCACCTTGTCCCATTGCAAAGACCATGCTTGGGATCTAGATTTCGGATAAGCATGATGCATGATCCAACAGCAAGGGTCAAAGAGTGAGGAGGAAGGGAAGCAAGTGTGAGTGTGTTTAACAACTCGACAGGCACATTCATCCCTCCTTCTGCTGTCTCCTCCAGCCTGTCAAAGCTCTTGTATGTACGTGATTCCGTACGTAATCGGGACACCATCTGTTTGTTGATGACATCAACATCCTCATTTTTTGGACACAGTATCGCCCGGCTGCTGACGACCTGCAATCATACGTACAACAATGATAGTAACACAGCATAAAGCTTACACATGCCATGTATATTGGAAAGGAAGATGCGCAGACGTACCTCTTCGGTGAGACCTTCGGTACCGAACACAACCGAACAGATGTCCGCATCGTCCTGTAGCACCATCGTACTCGGGATCTCGATGAAGTCTTCGGGCAGATCTGCGATGAGTGGTGTTAGCCCGTCTCCCACTCGCATGAGGAAGTCTTGGAACTCCTCCTGGCCTTGGTCTGCCCTCATGTTGACTCTCAGGCTGAACTGCCTGAAGGAAGGCCACAATGGAGAGTTCTTGATGCAGGCATTGACCTGATCGGCCCGACCACCGTGCTGAACCACAGGCAGGACCTGCCTGAAGTCTCCTCCGAGCAGCAGAACTTTGCCACCAAACTTGGTGCGGTCATTGTTGGTGATGTCTCTTAGCAATGCATCCACTTGGTGAAGTGCATGCTTAGGTGCCATAGGAGCCTCGTCCCAGATGATGAGACTGCAGGCTCGAAGAAGCTCAGCTTCTTTAGACTGATGAGAAATGTTACAAACTGAGTCATTGGTTAAGGGCACACTAAATTTGAAAAGAGAGTGAGAAGTGGTACCCCCTGTAAGTAGGATGGAAGCGATTCCAGTCCAGGCAACAGGACAAACGACCTTGCCTTGAGCCCGAAGGCTATGTATGAGACAGTTGTAGAGGAACGTCTTCCCAGAACCTCCAGGACCATCCAAGAAATAAGCTCTGCAGCGAGGTTCTTCGCAAGATTCAGACTCAAAAACAGCAGCCATGATGTGTTCGTAAACAGCTCGCTGATCCACATTGAGAAGGCACGACATGCGCTCCGCTTCCGTTCTCTCCACATCTACATCAAATTGCGGCATGTCGTGAACACGTCCCTCATCGGGCGAAGGAAGGCCATAGTCGGCCAGACTTTTGTTGAAGTAGGAAAGCCGTGAGCCGTGTTGCCTGAGCCGAGCATACAAATGCAGAGGATCCGATAGGTTGCAGTGAAATAGAATGTGGGCAAAGAATACCCGTAGGCGCGAAGGAACACACCAAGTCGCCGCTTGGAATAACGTCAGCTCGTAGATGTCGTCCCGGTCGAGAAGAAGAAGAGCTTGGCATGCATCTTTATAGGCTGTAACTGTTAGTTAATGTTGTACCATATAAAAAGTTGTTTTACTGTTCCTTTGAACCCTTAGAGGGGGGTTCAAGTTACTGCATCTCGTAACTTTCATTAGATGTCACAATATTATATGGATATAAGAGAGTCTGTTTATATCGTCACTATCAATAGTGGAGCATGTATTAGGTTCAATACACAGTTGCAAACGCAAATAAATATTGTTTGTAAATAAGTAACACACTATCTGTGTGATAGTTTTAGCACAATGGAACTAAAACTTCAATATTAGTTATTTATATAGTTACTAAAATTTAAATTCAATTTTTTTTTTACCAATGACATGAAAATACAAAAAAATTCCACAATAAAATAAAACAGGAAATTTCCTATAAATTTGTGTGCCATCACAGTTCTCTGCAAATAATAATAAAAAAAAGAACATCAAAATAAAAAAAATAGTACTTATTTTGGTACATACAGAATATTTTAGAAATGTTTTAAAATACATTTTTCATTATTTAAGACCAATGTTATTGTTATAGAAATTCATTTATTATAGTAAGTGGACTTAAATTATTTCTCTTGATGGAAGTCTTAGTTCTTAATACTTATTATATATTAGTTCTGTTTATTCCAATGAAGTATATAGTTAAATTTCCTTCAAAATTAATATTCTTTCTGTGCAGCTATTATTTTTTTAGGGTGATTCCATGTCATATCAGCACACACTTTCTACTGACTCTCTTAGATTTTAATAATTTTTGTTTATATTTTATCTGTGTAGGTACAGTAAATGAAGATTATTTTCTTTATATTTTTTAAATGAGTGGATTTAAAAAATAAAAAAAAATACAAAATTTACATAACCCAAATTTTGCATGTTTCTGATATAGAAAAAATATTGGTCATTCGGGAATGGTTTATGTTAGAAAGCTCAAATTGGTCCCATTTTATAGCTTTTTTAATGGGCTTTCATATGATGTACATCTTGATAAGTGTTGATTCATTATAAACTACCAAAAAACTAGATGGAAAATTCCAAATTTGTTTTTCTCAAAGTAACAAAATAAAAATTTAAAAGAAATTTCAAAAAATTGGTTGCACTATTCTTATTTTACCTATTATTATTCATTTTGGGATTATTATGGGTTCATATGATGCATAAATCTATGGTATACATTACAAGCAGGTATTTAATGATTCTAATTTTTGTTCATTTATTTATTTTTGACCACTCTGAAGTACAAGTATTGATGTTTTAAGTACTCATATAAAAATAAATTTATAAAAATTTAAATTCATACTATTTATTAGTCTACAAACCAAATCTAACAGTAGCACTTACATAAATGATACAAGTAGGCTAACTTGGTATTCTGTATTGAAGTGCCTTCATTTCTCTTTGAATTAATGAAATATTTTTAAGGAATTTCAGTGCTTCGTTGTCAGAAAGATTGTATGTTTGGCCTAATGGAGTGACTGAGTGAACCTTGTACAGGATGTCTGCTGATGAAACCAGAGAATATCAGATGCTGTGGGATAAGAGATGGAGATATTCCTGCAGGGTGTAGAAATGTCAGTTTGACTTCATCTGCAGTTTCATCTTTTCCCACAACATAAGTCAGCCACCTATGTCACTGTAAACTGCTACAAAATAACCATATATCTCACTTAGCACTAGTATGTCGTCTTTAAATGCCACAGAACACTCAACCCCGGTTTCATCAAAAGAAAAGATTTTGCTAAAACTTCAATTTAACCTCTATTGGAATGTACTTTCATGGTACCAGGAATGGTACATGAATGACAAACTATTTGTCAAGAATTTTTCTGTTGCAATGTACTTTTTTGTATTGAAAAGGTAAAGTTAATACTCAAAATGTTTTCTTTTACCCAATCATAGAGTCTCTTAAACTTTCCTTCAAGCTAAGGAATTTATACTATTTGCATTCATCAGCTTAGTTAAAAAAACTACTCACTCTGCCTATAAAGTGCATCACTTAATGTCACTTTTAACTGGTGGTATGTATTTCATCATACTTCACATACCTGATAGATAAGTAATCACTTCATTTGTGCTTCTTTTCCTTCCTCCAGTTTAAAAAACACAGATTATGCAGTGAGGCACAAAACTGCTCTAAAGATTTGGTAATAAACATTTTGACACACATGACACATAAAATCAGTGAACACCCTCAAATGTGTCAAACACGTTTAGATGATGCAGGTATTATTTTTCTCTTTTTCTTTTATTGCCAAAATCTCTGCCATAGCCAGTCATTTCTTTTAGTGATAATGAGTGATAACAGTAACTTTACATAGTATCAGGTGAGCCTACTACCATTATTTATATAAATGCTGCCTTTTAAAATTAAGTAGCCTAATAAATAGTGAATGTATAAATTCTTATGAATTACTTTGTATATACATAATTAAAACATTAATATTCGTACTTCAGAGTGGTTAATATTAAATAACTGAACAAAAAAAAAGTTGTTTAAAATTATGTGCTCTGCACTCATTACACAGATTTAGGCCTCTTACCTCATAAACACATAATGATCCCAAAATGATGTCTAATGTGTAAAATAAAAATGGTGCAACAAATTTTTGGAAATATTAAAAAAAATTCTATGACAATAACTTTTTGAAAAAACCAAATTTAGAATTTTTCATCATATATTTTTTTTTTTAATGAAGGTATCCCAATTGAGTTATGTCATATGAAAGTCAATTAAAATAACTTTAAAATGGGACCAATTTGAGCTTTCTAACATCAATTGTTCCTGAATGACAAATATTTTTCTAGATCAGAAACATCCAAAATTGGGGTTATTATGTAAAGTTTTTAAATTATTAAAAAAACAAAAAAAAAATTACTAAAAAGGAAAAGAAATAACATTCATTTACATCACATAGGTAAACTATAAACCAAAAATCATTTAAATCTAAGAGAGTCAGGTTGAATTTAAATTGAAACTGTGCTGATTTGACATGAAATGGCCCTTAAAGAATACTAAAATTTATTTAAATGAACTTGTAAACCAGATATTAAATACTTTAAAGGGAATGCTTATGTTCTCAGTGGTTTCAGTATAAACATATAATTACATTTTTCCTTTAGGTATTCACACTTATCGTAACACAGAGATGAAATGATCACTCACTTATGATTCTTTATTGCAAAAAGATATTTGCATAAGAGTTGACACTGAAATTAAATTTTTCGCTGCACAGCAATACCGCGATTTAAATTACCAGAGTCTCTGGTCCGAATGGTTAACACGCGCAACGTTTTAAATCTAACAACAAGTATATTACACGCCCAAAATTCCTTAGACTAAGCAATGTCACAAGGAAGGGGGAGGGGTGTGACAGTGACATTGCTTGTTGCTGGAACGTTTGGGATTTGGCAAAGGGATAAGGGTCTCACCTGAGTGACAACATGTCTCAGATAGGGACAAGGTGTTATGGTTTTGTTTTTTTGATCGGTTTCACTTTTGAAACACAAGATTTTGGTGTTATTGTTTTTATTTTTATACATTGTGTTTATTCATGGAAATGGTGTCTTATTTAACAGATACAAAACAAAAATAGTTTTTAAATACTTATTTTGCCAAAACATTCTCATTTTGACTGATACATATTCCACTTATACAATAAAATAATTTATAATAAGCATGTCTAGAAAAGAACTAGGTACTCAGAAAAATAAAAATAAATTGGCAGATTTTTAAGTGTTTGAAAAATGAGTCAATGTGATTTACTTAATATATGTAACTAATAAGAGATACAGGGTCAAACAACATACATTTTGGTACAAAATTCATGCTAAATAAATACATTCAATAAATGTACAATAGTAAAAAAGTAACATTTTTGTGGTTTAAGTTGTGTCAAATTGCTGATTAATTTCATGTTTTTTAGTTACATTTCGGTGATAAATGGTATACCGTATTTACCCATGTACCACCCGCACATTTTTTCTGAAAAACAACATTCAAAAGTCGGGGTGCGGGTCATACACGAAATTTGAGGTTTTGGACAACAATGAAGACTGAAAAAATTGGATTTATAGTACATTACTGAATGCTGGACGCATTTATTACAATGAAAATACAGCGAAACCCCTTATTTACGTTACCGTTATTTACTTTTTCCCGATATTTGCACCATTTTATTTCGGTCCCGTTTTAACCTCATATGATGCAATGCAATAAATTGCCGTTGTTTACAACGCGCGTATAAACTGCTTCCCGCAATTTACGCGGTTTATTCTGAGATTAACGCTTTATAATTTAAATAATCGTAATACGACGTATTCTGATGTGTTTTCAAGACGTTTTTAAAAGTATTAAACTTTATCCGTAACGTGTCGGGAGTCGCTGTAATCCACCTATAAAACATAAACAGCGCCAGTTGGCATCATTCGGTATAGAGAGCGCGCACGTAGTCGAAGATCGATAGCGATAGCTCGCAAACTTCTTGCTATGCGCGCGCTCTGTTTACAACCGAGTTAACTATAACTGGCAACCCGCGCCATTTTATGCGTATCAATACAACTCACGATTTTGCTACAGGTTTTTTTACGTTGAATAAAATGGTTTTATGGCATCACTCATTATTTTTAATTATTTGGCACTACGAGCTTTATTTTTATTTGCAGGATGTTGCAACGGACTGAACAGTTGACGATTGTGGTTATTGCATACAAACATTTTAAAATTTATTTCACCAAATTTACGTCTGTTGTTTAGCAAAATTTATCTACTATTTTGACAATGAATATTACTGGGTTTTTTTTCTTAATATTTCATGCATTTGTGTTAGTAAAATTCTGTGCTGCAGTTATAAAGAGTTTTCTTTGTTGTTACAATGACAGACTCTTTTTCCCTATTTATGCTGGCACATGTAAATAGACATTACAGTGAAAACATTTTTTTTCCAGAGAGTATGTTGAAAATTTGGGGTGCGGGTCATACATGGGGGCGGGTGGTACATGGGTAAATACGGTATTATCGTGCAAATCGATGTTATTTGTTGTACTGACATGCTTGCTTTGTTATTTCGGTTTTAGCGCAATTCACCATATAATTTTGTCCCTACTCATAGAGTACCTAAATAAAGTACTGACTAGTACAGAGTGGACCCTAAATTCTATTGAATCTCCACATTTTAGTTCATAATTGTGCTACAATATTGCAAACTTGGCAAACATGAATGTGGGTTTGTTATGCTTTTAATTTACAAAACAGTGTCACGTATGTGTTATTCATAAACTATGTTTAAATGCTGTCCTATTTAAGTATACAGTAATGAGTCAAAATGTGTTCGAAATCTGCTTAGGGAAATTAAGAATTTTTTTCGTTAGCATGTGGGTAGCAGCCTTGCAATTTTTTTTCTATGGTTCTGTAACATTTTATTTAGCTGTAAAATGATGGGAGATTGAAGAAAAGCATTTCACTGTTATTTAGCCTTCTGTCCTTGTAGCAGAACACACACAGTTTATATCAAATCCAAGCATATTTTACAAAACTTCCTATCACTGAATGAGATACGTTACAGCAAGTATGCCAAGCACTTTCACCATGCCACGTTGTCTTTTTCATCTTGCCAAGACTAAACACGTGTAACACGTGATAAAAATTTATAGAATTTCTGTTTATTATATTTGAAAGTATTAAAATAAAATAGCTTAAAACTTTTATTTAGTTTTCCAAGGTTTGATTTAGCATTGAGCTATTAGAAAAAACTGGCTTCCTGCTTCCTATAGAGTCTCCATCCCCTGGCATGTCTTAATCTCAGACAGAATAACAGGATAACATTGACTTGGCTGATTTACATTTTTGTACTTGTGCTGACAGAGTTCTATGATGCCATCCATTTCCTCTGCCGACAAGAGTGCACAATCATCTCTGCTATCACTGTCAGTACTGCCTAAATTTTCTACTTCTTTGTCCATCTCAAAGTCAAAATGTACATCGTTGTTGTGAAAGTTGCAGAGATATTTATTATTAAAGTGTAAAAAGTGTGTTAATGCATCTTTCAGCCCGAGCACTTGTAAACAAAAGACTGCAACTTAGCAACAAATAAATATTTAAAACTTTTTTTAAGCTACTACAAACATATACTAGTAATAAAAACAGCAAAACAAACTGTGGACCGTCAAAAAAATTGATAACTTTTTGATATGATATAAATTTGAATTGGAAAAATCATATTTTGATTTTATATACATATATATCTTCTGGTCAAATATTTTATATTCTGAAATTTTCCTTTGGGACACAAAAAAATTTCAAATATTGAGACTTTTTCCGTGTACAGTAAGAACAGAGAACTTTGACCATTGCTCGTGGTGGTGGAGGGGGGAAATTGCACCCATCCTCCCCCCTCCTGGATCTGCTTCAGTTAGTGATTGAAGATTTTTTTTAACTTATATTAATTCGTAAACTTCCTGGTGCCAGATATTGCTGATAAAATATGTTAAAATGAATTAGTGTTTGTGATATAGCATAATAATAAACAGCAAAAAATTAAACTTTAGTTTCTTCAACCGATAAAAAGAAGTTATTTTAAGAAAACTTAAATTTAGAATTTTGTTTAATACTTCTTATGTTTGAGACTACTTATGTTCATATCATCATACATAAATTCTAGTGCAGAGTCAAATTTCCTTTACGACTGTGTATGAAATAACTATTAATGAAATACCCTTAACTAATGCTGTCAGAAAAGAAACACACATGCAATATACTTATTACTAAATATGAAACTGTTTTTGAAAGCTTTAAATTTAAGTAATAAAAATAAAGAAATACATAATGAATGTGATTAATCAGACAGCTAGGCTGGAATTGTTTTGAATTGGTTATTTTTACAAAGTGCTTACAATAACAGGCAGAAGTTTTTTCCATCATTATTTGTAACAATGTTCAAAATTTAGCATTGTTCATATTGTTGTTGGGAAAAAGTATTTTCTGAAGAACAGTTGTTATGGGTTAGCAAACACGCCAATGAAATAAAAGCATTTAGTTTTATTCTTCATTCATAAAATTAATTTTTTTTTTGTTAATGGGTAGTCGTATTCATTCCTTATTAGTTTGTAAAACTTTACTAGCATAAGAATCATAATATATATCCTAGAAGAAGAAATGTGCTTTTCCTTCAGAAATGCCATATTAATTTTTTTTTTCAATTATATTTACTAATAATAATTATCACTAGACATTTTACATTCAGCAGAATCTAATTTTTAAGAATATGTATTTGATGTTTCATGGTAGAAGTTCTTGCAAGTAAGAATATAAATAAGTTTTAATTTTTTAAAAAAGACCTTACAACAATTATCACCAAATTTTAAAATTTGGTTAGTTCATTATATTTTATATAAGTGCCAATTTTATGGATCAAATTTTCTTAATTGACAGTAATGAAATAAATGAACTAACAGTGTAGCAGCAAAATCTGCTTTTGGAAAAAAATCACAAACCAGTTAATTTCAATTGTTTATAATCTAGAAAAGGCTATGAGAATTAATCTTTGTGCCTTCCCAGTTTGCTAGGTTTTACAGCTGAATTGTAGCATGGGTGTAAATAGTGTCCAAACGTATGATATATGGGTTCTTATTTTCTCATAAAATTTTGAGTGTTTGAATTTGCTTAGTGACTGTAATACAAAATATTTGCATTGCTATCTTATAGATGCTCATGATTTGTATCATGACTGATCTTTCAGTGATAGAGCAAGTAAAAGAAAATGAAGCTGTGAAAATGATTCGAGTAAAGAGTGGTTTACTAAAAGTTTCTGATGCATATTTACAAATGGCCCGCAAATGCTTCGTGATTCATGAAGCATATTATGATGTGGCATCTCAGGTTCCTGATGTGGATGACAAAGACATCTATAAAGTAAAGCACACTGGTATGTATAAATACTGTTTAAAGTGGTGGTGGAATGAGTGTTGACAAAGTTATTCATCCTGCACCTTAATACATTCATACAAATTTGTGCGGTTAATAGATCACTTTTGAAAGTTCTTCTGTACCATCTTCCTGTCTAAGGTGTGTCAGTTCAGTCACATAATAGAATTAACATCATCAGGTCTAAAGACATGTTAAACATGTGAAAATAATACTGTTACTAGCACAAATGGGTTAAATTAAGCTAATTTTTACTTTAATTAATATAAAATGAAAATAAACCATTTTATTAGTACTCTAATCAAAACAGTATTACAATTTTTATACGGCTTAAATGGATAAAACTGCTTTTCTTACTTCACTCTAGTATATTTGATATGGGTAATATTATTTTTAATTTAGCACTGTCCTAAGTGTGCTTATTTTTCACATTTTCCATATGTTTTAAGCAGTTTTATGTGCTCCATTCATGTATGGTTTGATGCTTGCTCGGTTCTAATATTCAAATACTGTGTATTTGGAATATTTTGTTTTGTTTGTAGGTTTCAGGGAAGCAAGTGCAGCTGTAAATAGAGCTAAGGAAAAGATTAATATTCGTCCTTGTCGTCCACACTCAAGTATTTCTCCATCACTCCCAAGGACTCCGCCTCCTCCCTACTCTCCTCCTGCACAATCTTCATCTTGTCCGCAGCCCCCATATAATCCAGATTTCAGCCGGCTTTCATCCATGGCGGCGAACAGTAGTCCCGATGATTATCTCTCTCCTGTTAGCAGGTATGGCTCACAACCTCAGCACTTTGTACACCAGGTCTATGCATACATATCACTGAATACTGCTATGGTGCCGTGTTCATTTGCCAAGGTGGCCATGCCATTGGTGGTTTGAGCCCAGTGTCTGGCATGGCTCATCATTCATGAGCATTAAGTTGATACCTAAGTGGTTTCTTGACCATGCAGCTTAAAATCCTACCTTTACCTTTGCATTTTGTATCTCTTTTCCCAGCAAGCCATGAAGTTATGGCCAGTGATTCCCGCATAAATATTTATTAGGGTACTGTAATTTTCTATCACACAATTTACGAGGGTAAATAAAAAAGTTCATTTTAATTATTACTCAGAAACTAAGGGCAAGCTCTACTGACGAAAACTGGGTAAAATCATGGGGTGGACATGTAAGCCACTACTGTTCTTGCATGTCATCTTATACAACTGCTTTGGAGTGAATTTTAATTACTTCTTTATCATAAAGTGCTCAGAAATCCTAGACTCGTGTGCATTGGCTGAAAAAAAAATTCTTTTAATGACTTTCTCGTTTATTAAATAGACTAGCTATTAACCCGCTGCTTAGCCCGCACAATTTCAGGGTATTGCTGAAATCTTACCATTTAAAGAACAGTATGTGATTAATTCCAAATATTTTTACTAAAGAAATAGGCACAATAAATTATCAGGTGGAAAAGATTTAGTTCATAACAAAACTGTTTAAAAATTTGTCATACTAGGGTTGTAAGGGAACGAACAAATTAAATGTCAGAGTGGGCGCCACCACGTGATGTGGGCATGTGGACCCGGCGGAGACTCCCTTCAGGGCGTGACGTGACCCGTATAGGGCTAGGCCCGGTTCCCTTAGCACGCGATATCGCTCGAGTGGGCTCTTAAGGCGTCCCACACGCCTCGAGGTTCAGGAGCAGGGACATGTGGTCACTCGACTAAAAATCACAAGTTCGACGTACTCCTTTTATTTCAGCAACGTTACAACACGTCTCCAATTGCGCTACACCTACATACACTCAATGAAACTGTTAATAATGCCAACGGCGGGAGAGAATCAGTTTACAGGCTGACCAGGTCACCTCGTGGCCTGGCCTCGTTAGTTTAGGACGCGGTTCGTGATTAAATGTTTGAATTGAACTTAAATATTTATTAAAACGAGTCGGCCACCCGGAGTAGGCCTCGCAGATACAAAAAGGTTTTAAGATTTATAAAAAGTCCGGCGGATGTTAAGAGACCAGTTGATTAAGAAAAATATGAAGTTGCGCGGTGCTCACCAAGCATCCTACCCCAGGTGACGAACTGAAGCGACTGAAGAGGCCAGGGCAGCATGGCGGCCGGAAAGCGCTGGATTTACCGTTAGCCTCTCCTGTTATTTATTACCACTTATTTAACTAAAACAAATACACTAAAATTATATAATAAAATTATAACAAGGTTTCCTTATTTATTTATGTTGAGTATTATTTATTTTAATTAAAATTTTGGTTCTAACTGGTTGCGGGTAGTTCCATTGCCTGCGGCGTGGGGCGCTGCGCCGTCCTTACCAACTAGCACTGCAAACATAATCCTTAGGGAATATTAATTAAAGAAAAGACAAATAGCAATTACGTAAACATTAAAATTGAATGACAAAATAAAAGGGGTCGTGGCACAGACTCTAATCTCGCCTCTTGTTGGCACCTCACACGCACACACACACACCTGCACACGGGGCGGGAGGTTTGAAATAGAAGGTGGTGGTGGGAGGAGAGGGGTGTCGACGGCGTGAGCCCCGGTCTACGTAAAATTCTATTTTTTAAAGTGGTTATGTGTAAGCTTTTATGATTTTTAGTATAGATTAAGTATCTGATTTTATAACTCTAGTTTTAATGAGTTCAAGGATATATTTTACCTTGATACAATCACACCTTTTCATTTCTTTAGGTAGACAATTTAAAAAAGTGTTAAACACGTGCATATTTAATTTTAATTGGGTTTATGTCATAGTTTACACTTACACTTTAATTTATTATGGTTAAAGATATGCTTAGAACAATGAAATAATTCCACTTTATTACTAATACCTCCATTGTTTTAAGATATTTGATACAATCACATCTTTATTTTAACTTTACAGTACAGATATCAAATTTTTTATCTAATGTATTAAATGTTTTTTAGTTATCCTTAGTATTACTTAAACAAAATTCCAGAATTTTTACCCCTCTCCTTTCCCTATACCACAGGGATGCCTCTGAAAAAATTCCTAACTCAGTAAGTATGGCAATATCCGTTAACCAAATAAAACCAAATTCATCCTATTTTTTTTACTGCAGATGTGAACTCCCACATAATTATAATAAACTTACATTTATATTGAATTTATCTTGCCAATACTGGCTTAGTGGATTCCATAATTTTTTTTTTATTTTTTGAATTAATATTAATAATCCCTGTTACAACTTTGAACAATTCTTTTGAACAAACAGTTCCATGGATGAGAACCAATTATCTTCAATGATATTGTGATTGCTGTTGACAATGTGTTCCAAAAGTTTACTAGAAAAAAGTTACGTAACCCAGGAGGTGAGTTCAGAATGACCCCTGCATATAAAAATTTAATTACCTTTAGAAAATATGGGCTTACCATAGAACACCCTGATGTTCATATGGCTCAAAATCAACTGACTTGAAGGTATCAAGAGTTGCAGCTAGGTATGGTGATGGGGAAAAATATTTCATCAAATTAAGATTTTGATTGGATCATACAGACTCAGCCTCCTGGGTTATGGGATAAAACATGTTTTAAATTTGTTTTTCATATTTTTTATCTCACCTTTAAACTAAAAAGGTGTGTATTACTGTCCTACTTTGAACTTATAAAGTAAAAGTAGCTATAAATAAAAATCAATTTTAGGGTTATAAATTTCCGATAGACACTATGCTTGGGTTAGACATGTGTTTCTAGATAATTATTGACAATGCGGGCTTAGCTATAAGAATTGAACCTACCAATAAATTTTTTTTTTCATTTTTCAATAACATTGTTATTTTCTTGAGGTATTTTGTGATATTCAAAATAGTTTTCGACCTCTTCAGTGTGGTGAAGGCGATGAAGTCCTTAAAAACTCCTTAATTTGTGTTTGTCCAAGAGAGTACAAATCATGGTAGTTCTTAAATAAATTACACTTGCTGGCCCACAGTAAACTGTAAAAATTTCTTACTGGATTCTACGTCCTTTGATGTTTAATTTTATTCCTCTTTACTTTGCAATTGATTTGGGTCAGTTGTATTTGCATCTTCCATCCCTTGAGTAGCTAAGGTGGTGTTTTTAGTGTAGGGTCTCCAGGTGTTATCCCTATTGCAAACAGCATCCTTACCAGCCTTGTATTTCACTTCCTCCATGATGTTTCTTTAGTTTCAGCTTTGTTAGCACCATGCATTCAGCCAGCCCAATGGTAAATGGATGGAATAGTGGTGGTGTTATGAGCTTTATCCTATTCTTATCCAAAAAGGGCTCAGTTTTCTTGCAAAAAACATAGTGAAATTATCCTAAAGGTACCAAGTACTGAGGGGATTCAATAGCAGTTAAATACACCTGGCAGTTGATTTTAGTGGCTGATGACAGACACTGAGCATATCTTCCTCACCTCATATAACTGAGAATGAGCATCAACGACAACTATGAACACATGTCCCTTAAAAGGGGCCAAAAAAATTTGACATGAAGTTGCACTCAAAGTTTGGCTGCAGGCCTTCATGCAACATCCTTCAACTAAATGTTTGGTTCAATATTGTTGGTAGGTTTCACACTGCTCCAATATTTACCCTGTCTCTGTCCTTTCATAGCCATACATGTAGCTCCTGGCAAACACCTCTGACTTTATGCCATTGTGGGCAGCATGTAAGGTATCCAATAGCTTTCTCCCTACTGAAGGGATGATTACCCTATTGCCACAAAGTAGACAATCTATATACACTGATGACTCATGCTTTTTATTCTAGTGCTTCTGGAAGTCCTTCCCCTCATCATGTGATGTTTCACTTTAGTCAGTATGTTACATTCTGCTGTTAAACAAGCAAGAGCAGTTGCATGAACTGGTGAAGTGGGAATGGCCTGTAAAAACACATAATCCTGTGCAGCTATTTTAACTTCTCCAGCAAGCATAGGGTAGTCTGCTGAGAGCATCTTTATGATCTATCTTTTTCCATACTTGTAAACTACTTAGTAGTCCTGAATGGACAGCAATTAACTCCATTGTAATAGTTTTTATGGGGACAGGATGTTTAGGGTTGGGATCAAGCAAGCAAAATAGTGGTTTGTGATCTGTGAGAATGATGAAAGGTCTGGCTGTTACATACTGTCAAACCTTGGTCTCACCTATACGTGATTGCCAATTCTTCCTTATCTGAGAATAATTTCTCTTATGTATTTTTGAGGTATGATAACCAAAAGAGATTGATGCCTCCCTCCCATCTTCCATTATGTCCACAAATACTACTCCAACTCCATATTCTAAAGAATTTAATGAAAAAATAAGTGTGTTCTGTAAGTCCTAATCTGTGAGCACTTTTATTGCAGTAACTATTTGGCTTCTTAAAATATACTTTCTTTATACTGTGTTGGTTTCCAAGGTCTCCTTTGTTTAGTACCCTGTGGAGTGCACAGTGTTCCTACCCTTGTAGTCCTGACAGAAGTGTTTTCATAAGTCTTTGGAATATCGCTGATCAGGTGCTGAGGCCAAAAGCAAACGTTCTCACCCTAAACAACCCTTTCATTGTCTTTACTTGTTGCCATATGGCTTGCTGTCAGAGTTATTTAATATACACTAGTTTGGAAAGCCAACCTGTGTTGTTAGGAGGCTGTGTACAGATCCAGTGAGTAGAGCAAAAGAAAGAGGTGAAGGGAGTCCGGCCATATGGCAGGACAGCAAGGGTATATGAATATGCAATTACAAAAATTTAACAAGTTCGTCCCACAATATAACCTCAAATCAATCAAGAATAATAATCATCATCCGAATCCAAAAATATTCTAATAAGACTTTCATAATTCTAAACATTTTCAAATCTGTCAAGCTGCCAAATCTGTATTTGGCATGCACCATAACCATTCACAAATAGCAAGGTGCTCAAGCTGGCATTAGTTAGCATGTAAAAACTTTTTTAATTCTAATTTTTCATTAGTTAAGTCTTTGTAAGTCGGTGCATACCTGTATTCTTAATTTTGAATTTGATTTTAAACATTATACTGTTAAACATAATTAATTAATTTCCTGGTATTTTTTCCACCATCTAGGTTTTCGTCCTCAGTTCACGTGGCTCCTAGTAGACAACATAACAGCAGTTCCTCAAGTTAAGAAAATCTTTCATCTACCATGAACATGGAAAAGATATAACATGTATTGAATTTAAATCATTTATCCAGGAGACTAAGAAAACCTTACTGTAGTGAGAATTATGTTACTGCAGCTTCTCTAGCTGGGCATTAGATTGTTTTATATGTGATACTTCTAAAGATATGTTGATGAAGTGTGTGTACTGAATCATGAAAGTTCTGAAGATTGTCATTTACTTTCTTCAAGGCACAAAAATGATTTTGATAGCAATTTGTTGGTTACCTACTGATTATCTTGCTTAGTTAAATTTTTTATGTGATGCTTAGCAAAAGTACATTACGTACTTTGAAAATAGGCTAGTACAAAACTACTTAATTTATTTATAAAATGGTTTTCTTCTTGAGGCACAACTGAATTGAGGCACAATTGATTTGCAATTGTAATAGTTCAAGGAAAATTCAAAAAATTGTATCCCTTGGTGTAGCTGTTAATTTCTTTTTAAGAAGTCGTAGGTTTACTGTTTAACACTAAGTCCACCAAGCAATTAGGGTTTATTTGGATTCTTTGATAAAATGATGTAGAATGTAGTACAACTTGGACTTGCATAGCACAAATATGTGTTCTGTAAAACCATTATGCGAATCTATGTTACATGAGTCTAGTTAGTCCTATATACAATGTTATTTAATGTTGACCTGCAATTTTTCTGCCTTCATTACATAGGGACCTACATGGCATGTCACCACTCAGCAAGCTGTCATTAGTGTAATTTAGTGTAATTTAGTGTAATGAAGAGCCCAGTGAACATTGCTTGCCAGGACTCTTTATATTTTCTTTATTTATAAGTATTAGTTTTGTAAGATTTTATGTATTTAATCCTAGTATGGTCTCAAGGTAATGAGGGCAGCAAAGTTGCTAGTCAAATCCCCCCTGCAAACCATTATAAAAAAGTACATTATTACAATAGTTGCCACACACAACATACCCTTACCTCACTATACTTTTCAGAGGATCTTAACATCATGACCCCCAAATCATTTTTAGCGTGACCCAATGGTCCCTGGGAAATTGGGTCATATATCAGTGAGGTCCTCCAATTGTAGAAGCAGGATTGCCCCCTGGTTTTCGACTTTCTCACCCTCACCCAGCTCCACTGATAAAACTCGTATCATGGTACTCTTGCTGTGATGGCCCTGAGGCGTGAGGGACATTAGGTCCATAGTTCCCTCCTGCTGTAGAGGCAAAGCTCAGAACTGGCCTATGTAGTAGTCTGTAAGTCTAATTGGCAGACGCCTTTTATATTGGGACCTGACCTGTTCAGGGCACTAGAAATCATCCTGTTCATCATTGATGTTAAAGGAAGGGAGTACCGGGACCTGGGTCTGAAGTATCATTATCTCGCCAAGTGGAACAGTAGTGCGCTGGACTCATCGTCGATGCTGAACTCATCCTCATTTTCCTTACAAGACTGTTCATCAGATTCCTCCACTGTCACATTGAATGATGATTTAGTCAGTGAGATATCCAAGGGCCACCTGAATTTGTACAAAATCAAGATTTGTTGAGTGTGTCTCTGGAAACGGTATACGGTGTCTAAGCTGTACTCGGGTTCTTCAGCCATCCCAATACTCAATCTGTCGGATAATAAAGTACCTGTGTGGGTCTGTAGGTATCTCCAAGTGCTCCAAACTATGCCCAGCACTGTTCCTTGTAGTTTGCCTTATCTGGTGCCCCTCGCTTGTCAATGAGGGTGTAGGTGGCCTTAGGTGATATATCGGGTTTGAGGCCTCTGTGTCTGTTGAAGGGTACGTCCTGTTCCTCAGTGCTGCGGATAAAGGCACTCGAAGTGGGGTTTTCTCTGTATGCTTCCCATCCTCTTCTCACCCATCTGAGATCATCTCTATGAATATTTGCCACCTTTCCCAGATGTGTTTTTACAAGGAAGGATTTTGGCCTCATTTTTTTCACTATGGTTCAAGGCCCTGCCCATTTTGGGGCTAGGCTTGCACAGAAGTCGCATGCCCCTGCAGACTGTGGGTGTGGTGACCTCAAGGTGTGATGACCTCAAGCCGTGGTGAGGGGCGTTTCGTCTTGGAGCTGGTATTAGTTATGTATTCCACCTGTCATTTCCACACCATCGTCCTCATTTCCTGCAACCGTTGGGGAAATAAATACTAGGGTAATTTTCTCCTGGTCCTCTGCTGGATTATCATTTTCCTAAGCAAGCCAACCTGGCCAAGTCAAATTGTATCGCAAAGGAGTTCCATCAGGAAATATACCGAGGCATTGTTTGTTTGCCGATGGATGCAATACAGATGTAATGGAATGTGAATGTCCCATTTGGTGTGGTCCTGTTCCACTTTCAGCATCACTTGGACTTTGATGTCCTGGTTGTGGTGTGCAGTAGAGTTTGTACACCCATCACTTAAGTCACTCTGAGTGCCAATGCCTACCAATGAGGTGCGTTTTCGTAGAGCAGGAACCTCCGATACCCAAACCACAAGAACACCTTTGACTCCAGCAGGTTGGCCATTGTCCATGCTTGAATGTTAGATACGTGAAGACCTCTACCAAGTGAGCAAAATGTATGTTAACACAACCAGGAATTGCTTGCCATGAGAAAATTTTGGATATGGGCTCATGACGTCGAAAGCCACAGTGTGGAATGGCTGTTCTGAATGTCTGGAGCGCTGCTGTTCATTACCGTCCAACCAGTGCACCTTCCTTTGTTGACAACTTGTGCGATTTCTGACGAAACAACTGATTTCGTATGCCATACCAGGCCATTGAAATACCTGACTAACTTCCTTGAAAGTTCACTTTCCCCCCCAGATAACCAGCCAGGTTAGATGAGTGAAAGTACTCCCAACATATCCTGATGCATTGAAGGGGCAACATGAGGACGCCAGTCTGGACTACTCCCCGACCACCAAATTTGTAATGTTCCATCCAGTGTCTGGTATCCTGGCACTTCTTGTTAGCTGCACTGGTCACGCTTGGCCTTGGAGATTGGATCTGTGATCTTTGTGACATGGACAGCTGCCATCAACGTATCACAGCCTCAGTGTTACCAGAAAGAGCCTCTGCCGACATGGTTTTTGTGGCATGCAAAATGGCAGGGACCTCTCTTGTCATATGAGCATCAGTCTTTGGTGGAACAGTTGGAAAACGTCCTCCCAGCTGTCATCCTGAAAATTGTTCCGCGGGTCAAGATGCCTTGAGAGTTTATCTGGAAATTGATTTTTCCTGCCCAGTATGTATTCAGCCTGGAAGCTGAAAGATAGCAGGTGGAGGGCCCAAATGGCAATTATGTATTTCTAGCCCGGTACAGTCTCTCCAGCCACCACGAGGCACTCTTGCTCGTTTATATGGTAGCACTTTTTTGCAGACATAAACTTGGCACTGCTGAACTTGACAAATCAGCATCTGCCAGTATCATCATACTGGTTCAGCACTGCCTCCATGTCCTCCTGGTTGGCATCAGTCTGCACATATATGGGACAGTCAGGTTTAAGTCAAGACAGAACATGGCAGTTCCTTAAATAACCCTTTTGTCTTTTCATGCCTCACGTGAGCTTCCTTCATCGATACCTTGTCTTTGAAGACAATAATTTGGTCTAACTGTGGCAAAATTAGGAATGTTCGAGTGTAGCCATTTCAAGAGCCCCATAAATTTTTGGAGCTGCTGTTTTGTCTTGGGATTAGGCTTCTGTTGTATCAGTTTCAGTTACTCTGGACAGGGATGGCTGCCCTCTGTACTCTCCAAGTATGTACCCCAAATATTGCAACTTAGTGGCTCTGATGTGGCATTTCTTTGGGTTGCAGGCCATGGATTGCCAAGGATGTATAATGGACATCCTCTTTTCAGGTGTGGGAATACGGAATCCCATTATCCACGTAGGCTGTAGCAATTTGGAATGTGGCCGGGGCATCTTTTAACTCAAACTGTATGGCCCTGAACTGAAAGTGCCTGCCGTCTGGAGTAATAAAAGCTGTCTTATTACTCTGGTCGTACTGGTAAATGCCAGTATCCCATCTTCAGGTCGAGGGATGTGAACATCTTTGTGTCCCTCAGCCCGGGCAGTGTGTCAGCATGGTGTTGGAGCCAAAATGGTAACATTGTTTATTGGTTTGAAATTTCCTGCCATAATTATGCGGAAATTGCACAGACTCTCACTTGATTAGATAATGCCATCTTTCACCTTCTCCCCTTACCTGCTTCCAAATTTCCTTTTTTTCACCAAAAAAGTTTCATTTGTGGCAAACCCGTACCAGGAAGGGTTAAATTGTCTCTGTTGTAACTACATCATTATATTTTTTGGCGAGTTGCCGCGAGACAATGACCAGTCAGGACAGTATCTAACGATATATTAGTCGGAAAATGTAGCTACCTTCCTTTAATAAAGTGGAACAGAGGGAGACAGCTCCATAGGCCAACCACCCAATCACAACAAACATTACCTTATAAGGAAATATGCCAGGCACTTCAGCATCAAGGCCAGATCCCTAATGTTAACAAATACAACAATTGTTATGTGAGTTTCTGGAGCAACATATCACCAGGGTGTGGTGCCTCCTAATTGGCTATTGAAATAGTGTGCGGTGTTCATGCAACTCGACAGGATTTCCTAGCTGCGCAGTCACGCATCTATGTGCTAGTTTTTCCCAATAACAGTAACAATATGAAAACTAAGTCTCTCAGGCAGGGTCAAATTGTTGTGTCCCTCTTCTTTCTTTCTTTCTGAAATTGAAAATATGTATATCCAAATGTGCTAGATGCAATACCAACTGATACTAATGCATAAATGGCCATATTAACTCAATATCCATTTACAGTGCTGCCAAGGTTTTTTGGATTTTATGTAATTATTACTGATTTATTCATCCAGTTACGAAATTGCTAGATGTTAATTATTTATTGCGGAAACAGAAAAACCTTGTGACATTTCTGAAATATAGTGTGTACTACCGTTTGGTACAATAAATAAGGCTCATGTAACTAGAAGGTAAACCATTTGAAAGTTGTCTACTTAAGATAAATATAAATCATCAAACTTATTTTAGCTTTTTAAATATTATGCAGTTTGCAAAAATGAAAATATTTAATTATTGGATGAATGGGTTTGGTTAGTTTTTTTTAGAAAAGCATGTGGCGTTAACTCAATCACATTTGTTTTACACATTTTTTTACTGCATGAATGTGATAACTGTTGGCAGCACTGTATTAGATATAATTATTATTATTAAAATAATCAAAAGCAAACCACTTTTAAACAATATCTAAATTAGTCACAGAATTCAAAACACATATAAAATTACCTAAGCAGCTTTTACAAATAAAATTATCAAACTTCCTCAAGAAAAATTCAAAACCTTTGGATGTTAAGTATACACCAGGCCTGCCACCAAATTAGGTTCCTAAATCCTCTTTACAGCATTTAAAAACCCTGTAAAATCCTGTCATTTTAAATATACATTGCATTCCAAAACATAATTTAAAAAAATTTAAAAAAAATGTAAAAAATTGTTAACATTTGCCACTTACTTTACAAAACTAATAGTTGGTATCACAATAAAATGAAAAGTTATTTAAAAAGTTTCTCTTCTGTATAGGCTTCGGTGCTTTTCTTATTTACAAACTATAAATACATCCATACAACTGAAGTTATTTACAAGTTTAAAAAACTAATGTATTTCACATCATTAACAAGCTACTTTTTCATGTTCTGTGCTCTTTTCCGCATCTCGTCAGTGGGCTTGAAAGCCAGACCTGCAGATGTTCTCATTCTGCAATGCAACACCGCATTTAACATTAGTGATTCCATTGATGATCTGTGAGCAGTTTTAACCATCTTGAGATTGCTGAAAACCCTTTCCACGGCAGCATTGCTGTGGGGAAGAATTAACATGGTTTTTGCAAGTTTTGAGGTCACAGTTTTGCCTGTGCTGAGAGACACTGTGCCAGTAGGAATCTATTTCCTGTTTTGTTAAGGCTGGTACAGGTTCCCATAGTGAATAAGAGATAAACTCATCATTCAGTCTGTCCATGTCATCTGGCCTGATGACATTCGGAAACCTTTTGGCAAGCTTCTCTACTTTGTGCCAGTCTCCTGATGGCTTGTTGCAGGGATCAAAAATCGTAATATTTTTTAACACATCATCCTCAAGAGGCAGGAGGCGATACAGCCCTTTAGTTCCTGTCTGATAACATTTTCTGACATTCCCAAAAAAATCTTTTTTCTGTTCGGTGGCTAAATTACACGTTTCCAAGAAATCTCAGGTTTTGTGACCAATAAAAATTCCTTCATTTGGCTGTTGGTTTTCATGCTTATCGTCTACTTTAGTGATACCACATTCCTGAATTATTGGAAATTTCACGTAGCTTGCAACAAATTGCCTGAGCAGCACACACATTTCAGGATAGAGTTATGGATGTATGGTCTTTCTTGCTGAAACAAAGTGTTGAATTGGGAAAATCTTGGCAGTACAGCTTGAAGGAAGAAAAAGTAAACTTTATCTAAATCTGAGAAAGTACTGACAATGCGATAAACAGAATCTGATTTGCTTTCTTTCCCATTCAAATTATCAAAATACTTTATTACTGTAGGCCACTACTCTAACAAGCGCTCCACGCACTATAGGAGAGCCAGCCATCTTGTGAAACAAGGTCGAAGAATGTTGTGGGTCTCCATTTCCAACATTTCCTGAATATCCTTGAATTCATCTTTCTGCTTTCCTGAGTTTTTGAAGTGCACATAGACATCTTTAGATAACTGTTCACACACGTCTGGCAGCTCACTGCAGGCATGAGATGCTGCTAGGTGACCCATGTGGCATGTGCAATGTAAGAACCATACATTGCCTTGTTGTTGTTTCACCCTGGATAGCATTGAATTCAATTCTCCAACCATCGCCTTTGCTCTATCAGCTGACATACTTAAACAATTTTTCCAGGGAATAACATCCTCTTCAAATGAGGAGCTCACCAAAGCAAAGAGATTTTCTCCAGTTGCAGCACCACTCAAAGCCATTACTTTATACAGATGAGTTTCAACAATCTCTGATGGAAAGAACCTCAACACTACAACCTGCCTAGTGACTGTAACATCAGTTGATTCATCAATCATCAGTGTGAAAAATTGTGTTTTCATTGCGTAGGAAAAATAATGTGCAGCTGATGTACCCCAAGATTGAATAATTATCTGGCTAGTTTTAGTGTGAGAAAAATGAAAGTTTCTTGCATTTTCGCTATCTGGAAACATTTGCGGGACAAGTTTCGTGAAATTATCACAGAGTTTCACAGATAAATTGTTTTCACAAACGAAGATAGCCCATAACAGTACTGCATCAATTATTTTGTTTGGTTTGGTTACAAAACTCGTCATAGAACAACTCTGATCAACAGCTCGTTGGTTTTTCGCATGAACGTGCGTATTTTCGTGCCGCCGAAGATCCTTCAAGCCGCCCTTTGTCACGTTCAGTTCCGAGTTGCAAGTCGAACAAACGGTGGAAAATTTAATTTTGCCACGCCTCAGCCATTTCAATTCTTGCTTCCATTCTTTACGATAACGCTGTTTATAAAGTGACCTGTCCGGCGAAGTGTTTCGTTTTTTCTCCATAAAAATCAGCTAAGCCCAAAACTACTACTTAAATCACGTAAGAAGTTTGTAAACAAATGCCGCACCTAAAACATTGAAATAGCAAAAAATTCCAATGTTTACTGATGCCATGACACTTCTTAGCGTTTAACTCAACAAACAAAAAACATTTTCCCAAAACCATATATATTGTACTTCATGAAACGATATATGGGAGTTAATGTTTTTGGTTTGTGGTTAAACGATTGGAAGTTCCATGGCGTTACACTTAATGTGGGTGTTTGCTTTACTGTTGGACGCTTGTATGGTTTGACAACTTCAAATAGCTAGTTGAATGTAAATATTTACACGAACAAAATTGAAATATGAAAATATCGGCGAAGCGTCGTAAATATCCTTGAATGTCGCCGTTTATCCGTTAGTCCGTTTTAAGCTTCAAATATCTGTGAAAACGGATAAAAACTATAAAAACGGCAGGCCTGATATACACTATTAAAACTAGGGCACTACAACTTTGAATTATAGAATCAGCTGCTTTATTGTAATTTTAGAAATACTTAGAAAAGTGGGGAGGGCAGGGATTCAGCAGTGTTACAACCCTTGCTCATGCATGATTGTATCGGCCTCTGGCCATCGTGAAAAACTGTCCCAGCTCAAAACAAATTCTCGTACCCTCTCCTACCATGAGATTGCATCGTCATGTAATCTCATTACATGGACAATCCACTTTTTTGTCCATTTCCAAACTGTCCAGTCCATCCTTTAATGACCTTAAAAATTTTGATGGGTCTCTATGCGATAATCCATGAATTCCAAGTAGCAATACAGGGCCCATGGGCACTGTTTGAGGTCATAATGCAGTTAACACAATAGTTTATTGTCATATGTTTACAGAGAATACACCCAACACCAGTCTATAGTGCTGGAAAAATTTAGCAAGAAAATATATGGTTTGTTTATATTTTTCTCAGCACCTGAAACAACTTCACTATCTTTTAACACCCTTTCACTAACCCACAATGTGCTAATGTAGAAAAATGGTCTACCCCCATTTTCTGCAATGAGTGTGGTATGCTACCATAGTGACGTGTCCTAAACTTGTGTGTGTACAGTTACAACGTTCTCCCAACATCTCAACTGATGAATGATCATCTAACTTAATTTTATCACACTTGTGCATCTGGGTCCCTCCATAACTCAGCTTACCTCACACGTGTCCACAATTTCACAGCTGCAGCATCATTGACCAGACACATTGGTAGTGTGTGTGTGCATGTGTGGCAAGGCCACTGGGCCTTACTTGCCTCTTGCCACTTGCTTCTTGCAGGCACAACCTTGCTGCACTCGAGATTCACCTTGTTGATGGACATTCCCTGAACCTGGGGTTCACCAGCTGCATCCTCGCCTCCGTGAAACCAACATGATAATCTTAACCTTTAGAATGGCTCTCGTGCTCCATCCTAGGCAGCAGTAAAACCTGGTTGAGTCATCTCTGGAGATAGTCATCACTCTCATTGTGCATGGCCACCCTCTGAGGATACTGGTCGAACAAGGCCTGTAAGTCCCACCTAAAATCTTGGTACGCCTGCACCAGACACTCTGCGGCATGCAGTTTCTCCCAGTTTTGCATTACAAGGGTTTGTTAGCTCCGAGTTCTGCTGCTTTGCTGTGTTTAGTGCCTTTACCAGCACAATGTTATTTTTGCTTTCCAGGCATTCTCAGTGGTTTACAACTGGGACTCGCAACTGGTTTGCGTAGATCTTTCACCTCTAAAGCCCTAAAACAACATTGGAAGTCCCACTTCCTGTCCACCATCCTTTGTGTGCTCTACTATGAGCTGAGACACAGTTTTCATTCATCCCTTACATTAGGTGGCACTGAACACCTTGACCCCTTTTCTCTTCTGTCCATTCTGACTTTCATTTTTCACCAAGGGCTGTGGCTCATTATTGTGGTAGTTGGCTTCCAAAACACACTTAAACTGTAGTTTTTTTTACAATTGCAAAGCAATTTTCTTTATTATTACTACTCATTTTTCTTAATGGGTATAGTAGTTACCTACAACCAAGTTGTAAATCTGCCAGTGACACAGTGTGACTATTTTACCGTGTTATCTTTGAAAGATTTGTGCAATGGGAGTGCATGACTTGATGTAAGCTTTTGGACATACGCCATTGCTAAGCACATGTATGTCTGTAGACGAAAACTACAAAAAACACAAATGACAAAATCATAAATTAAGCCAAAAATTGCTCTTGTCAGGATATAAACACCACACAATACTCCACAACAGGAATATGGTCAACAAACAAAGAAAAACAAAGAAAAATGGACTAACAGAACGAAAAAATCCCCACAAATGATGACAGCACAAAAATACTGAACCCAAAAAATTCAGCACAACAGTTGAAATGAGACAAAAACCAGGGACCGGAAAGTTACTTTTGAAAAGTAGGTAACTCAGTTACAGTTACAAATAATCCATTGGAAATGTAACCCTGTTACAACTACTAGTTACACTACTTAAAATAAACCAGTTACAGTTACAGTTCTGAGAAAAGTAACTGTAAGTTACTTTAACAGTTACTTTGTGAAAAACTAAAAATGTGATATGTAACATTGTTATAATTAAAGGCTAATAAAACATATTGTGTTTAGTAAAGATATATGTTTATTTAAACTGAAAATTTTTAAATTAGGTCTTAAATAACATTGAGTAATTAGTTCACACTACAAAATAATAACACTGATATAAAATCACCACTTTTTTAAATACTGCTTATAAATAGAGACCTGAAAAATTCGCGGATTCATTTCGTGATATGCTACAATTCAAATAATTATACTTAAGTGCTGCTTCTACCACTGGTTCCCTGTTAATCTAGAGTAATGAGGGCCAATTAGAGACCCTCACTCACAGAAGTGTCGAATCACAGATACTCAGTCGAGACGACTCACAAGTCAGCAGCCAATGAACAGGTGGCATTTGCCCGAGTGTGTAGAGTGTAGCGGAGTCTATCCTGGAGGTCATTGAACCCGCGAATTATTCCGGTCTCTACTTATTTATCTTGAATAGCAGTTGCTTCTCAAAATTTTAATCGCTTAAATTTCCTCTATTTGGGCGTAAAACTAAACTTGCACAGCTGAACAACCTTTCAGCTGCAGCACTTGTTGGCATTGCTGTGTTCAACTTAATGAAAAGTTTTTTGATTTAAGGATAGTCATTGAGTGAAGAAATGTCCTTATTTCTCGGCTTCTCGCTTCATTAGATTCTGTCATTGCTTTCGCGCATGTGCACAGGTAGGTTAATTAACTAAACAGCACAGCAATAAACCCACATGTCGCAAATATTAAATAAATGACAATAAAAATACGAGCAGTTTTACAAGTACAAGCAAAACCATCGCAAAAAATATGCTTGTCGGGATTTTCGTTCTAGGATTGAAAAAAGCAACAAATCGTTGTTCGTTCAGTAAGAAATATATTTAAAAAATGTAACGCAAGAAGTAGCGACAATAAATTATCGTTACTTTAAGGCGGAAAAATGTAATTCAGTTACAGTTACAGTTACTGAAAACTTAATATATTGCGTTACCACGATCGTTACCATAAAAAGTAACTGTTACAAATAACGTCGTTACTAGTAACGCGTTACTTCCAGTCCCTGACAAAAACACAGAAAAACGAAAGGACGAAATAGTTTTCAAAAAACAGACGATAACAAAAAAAAACCCCCACAAATGATGACAGCACAAAAATATTGAACCCAAAAAAAAATTCAGCACAACAGTCAAAACGAGACAAAAACACGACAAAACGAAAAAACGAAACAAACACAACAAACACAACAGTTTTCTAAAACAAACAAGGGACGTTTCGGGAACTGCTATCTGATCCCGTCCTCAGGCAGAGATGCACATGGTACGAAAACACAGGTGCGACTGAGTAGGGGCTGGCCGCCGTTTCCTCATATGCTCGGCCGGGAGCGTGTGACAGCGATACCAGGAACTATTATGTTCCCATAACTCGCTATGTGGTTGCCAATATAAATATTGCGACCCCGTCACTTTGTTCGAATCATTGGAAACGACGGCGGGGCACGAAGTGTGCGATTTTAAGATTAAGGGTGGCTCACGGTCCAGAAAGAAGTAAAATAGCTGTCGCATGTTGCTTGGCTCTATTTTTAATAGTGTATATGTCAGGCGGGGGGAGGTCACCCTTTCCCCTCAGTTAGTTGGCTAACTGATGCATGAGAGTGTCGTGATGTCTGTATTTAGAGGCGGGTGGAGTGTGCGCAAAAATGGCCTAATTAATCTCGTGTGAGTGTAGTGTATAGCTCCAAGGCCGCACATAACCGGCTGACCAAGCAGGCATATCATCGTGTAAGTTTACCGAGGTGTAGGAGAGAGCGCAGGTTGATTAGTGACACTAGAATTTAAATTATTATTTGCAATTCAAAATCCCATGTCTTCCGAAACGCGGCCGGCACTGGAGGTGAAGCCTGCCAGGCGGGTCTCGCCCTTCAGGCATGAGAGTCAGCCCTAACAACACAGGCAGTGAACCCGAGGGGGTTGTACATACACCTGCGTGCTTTGGACCATTTTGAATTAGCAAGAAAATGAAAAGTTACATCAATTAATTAATTAATAATGGCTGGGGAAAACAACTAGCAAGGACTAGTGGAGGAGGTGGGGGAAGGAAAAATTTGGTAGTGATAAGGAATTTGGGCCTGTGGTTGAGTTGTCGCTGATTTATAATTAGAGCCCCGCTGGGCCAAAAGTAGTGTTGACGCAATAAAATAGAGCCCCGCTGGGCCAAAGTAGTGTTGTCGCAATATTTAAGTGTCCTGGGCATGTCAATCATTGGCTAGTCCAATGTTGATTATTTGCACCGCAGGACGTAGACAGAAACATAGGGGCCAGAGAAAACGACTGATATTTTCGCTAAGTTGCCCTGCGTACATGGGATGTGTGGATTCTAGTTTAACCTGGCTTAGGCAAGTCGCGGTTTTTTAAACAGTCTCTGTGCCGCTGGGTCATAATCCGGAAGTGAATTCATAAAATTATTGGCATGTTCAGGGAGCTGGCCATAAAAAGACCTGTTTTGCCGTTTTATATATTCCTCTACATACTCTACTTTGAGTAACTGGTGTACTTCTAGTGTGCTGGTGTACCAGCCGCAATCTGCAATGGCTCTAAGAAATTTATTTTGAGTTACCTGGACTTTATCGATATGGCATTTTGCTGCATAGCCTCAGATTTCGTAAGCATATAATAATTAAGGGCGAACTATTTGTAAATACAGCTGTAATTTTTTCTTTCTAGGGAATTGGGGGGCCTTAAACATTGAGTATAGGCTGCGCAAAGAGCCTCGCGCAACCTGTGTCACCTTTGTGGTGTGAAATTTCCAGGTGAGCCTGGTATCTAGAGTTAATCCTAAATATCTAGCCGATTTAACAAATGGTATAGCTTGATTAAAAATTTTTAATTCGCGGTCGGGGGCGGTGTATTTTTTAGTTAAAATTATAGTTGTGGACTTGGCTCCAATTATTTTAATGCGCCAGCGAGTGTACCATTGTTCGAGTGAGGTAAGCTGCCTCTGAACTTTGGTTAAAGCAAACTTCAAATTCGGGGATTGATATATTATTGCAGTATCGTCTGCATATAATTGCACGTGGGCATGTTCCCGCGGGATGTCGGCTGTATAAACATTATAGAAAAAGGGCGAGAGTGGGGACCCCTGCGGCACACCTGCTGTCAGCTCCCGAGTGGATGATTTCGCCCCCTATATTGACACAAAAAATTTTCGACACCATAAATAGTGGGCCACCAGATGAATATACGTATCCGGAAAGTTAAATGTAACTAATTTTTGAATTAAGCCAGGTATCCAAACTTTGTCGAAGGCTTTTTCCACGTCGAGCATCGTTGCGACAGTAAATTTCGCTCGTGAATTAAATCCGTCAGTGGCCTCTTCAATGAGCTTAATTAGGGGGTGAGAGGTAGAGTGGCCCATTCTAAAACCAAATTGGTTATCTGGAATGACTTTGTGTTCGTCTGAATGGTGTTGAAGTCGTTTGAGTAAAATTTTTTTCGAAAATTTTACTCATGCTATTTAGGAGGCTAATAGGTCGCCTGTTTTGTGGTAGGGACGCATTTTTTCCCGGTTTCGGAATGGGTATAACTTTAGCTAGTTTCCATGACGATGGGTAGGATTTAAGAATAAAAATAGCATTTATTATTTTAAGAAAATATTGTATAGCCTGAAAAGATAATTTCTTTAAAGTGTCAAAATTTATTCCGTCAGGTCCGCCTGCTTTATTTTTTGGTCGCGAGTGAATAGCTTCTAAGAGCTCTTTAATTGTTACGAGTTCCGGCTCGGCTTGTGGAACGATTTGTAAATAGTTATTAACAGCTACTGTCGTGGTCCTAGTAAACTGAGGCTCATTAATGTCCTCGTTTGGTGAAAATTGTTTTTCAAAAATGTCTGCTCTAGCATTTGCTTTGTCGATCGCGTCATATTTAATGCCCGCATTTGTAACAATGGCAGGTGTAGAGATATATTTATTTTTTCCTCGTAAATTGCGTGTGAGCCGCCACATTTGCCGAGGTTGAGTTGCGCACTCTGTTATTAGGTTTCCGTATTTTTCTATTTTTAAATCTTTAAGTTTTCGCGAGACTTGAGCTTTAAGGCGATTGTATTCAGTCCTAGCTTGCGGTGTTCTCGTTCGTTGATAAGTGTTGCGCGCCTGACGTTTTAAAACGATTAGCATGTCTACATCGGGATAATTTATACGCGTAAATTCTCTTTTATTCACGATTTTCGTGTGTTTTTTGCGCACGTCTGTAACTGTGTCGGTGATAAGTTTTACGTGAGTTTCGAGCTCATCGGCTGTATCTATCTCTGGAGTTTCTGAAAAAGTTAATTCCAGGTCTTCGCGAAATTTGTCCCAGTCGGGAATACCAAAAGTTCGGCTAAATATCGCTGCGCAAAATTGAGCATTGAAAGTTAATTGAATTAGTACCGGAAAATGATCTGAGTCAAGCTCATCTAATTTTTCTGAAGTGACCTGCGCGCCTGGTATGTTTGAAACAGCTATATCTAATATGTCAGGCATGTCTCCATTCGTTGGGAAGCAAGTTGGCGAGCCTGGAGCAAATATTTCGTAGTTATTTGTTACTGAGTGATCGAATAATTTTCTGCCTGCTGGGTTAGTATTTTTACATCCCCAGTCTTCGTGTTTGCTGTTTAAATCGCCCGCGATGAAAAAGTGTTGCTGTGGATTAATTAATTTATTTAAATCCCTAGAAAGTAGTGGCTTATCTGGGGGTTTATAAACTGCCGACATGCAGACATGCGCATTTTTATTACGAATATTAATGCTGGTGGCCTCTAGATGCTCTAAGCCATTTATTTCTATTGGATGGTGATGAATCCCGTGTTTAATTAATATGGCTGTGCCGCCCCCCACGAGTGGCGCGGTCAGTGCGGTAAGTGGTGTAACCACAAATATTAAATCGATGGTGCGGTGATAGGTGAGTTTCGGTAATAAATGCCACATCAATCCCATATATTACAAGGCACTGTTCCAACTCGTAAGACCGAAGGCGGAGACCACATGCATTAAAGTTTAGGAGTTGTAGTGTTTTCCCCATGTTTACTGCTATTTACTGGAGCACTGTCGCGAGTGCTTCCAATAGAATGGTTTGGCGATGTTTGATGCTCTCGGTGGAGCGGATGCGCGCTTAAAACGGTTCGAGTGCCTTCACTAGGTTCCAATAATCGCACATGCGCAGGATCTCTGCGAGTTCCGCGAGGCTAGAGATATTATTTGTTGTCTGTGCTTCTGGCGCGGTTTCTGTTCTATGCTGCTGGCTCTTCTCGACGCGAGCCTGCACAATTTGTTCCGCCGAGCGTCGCGATGCGCTTACGCCTGACGTCGCTGCCGGGTAGGACGTGGAAGCTACTGCCTGCGGTTTTATTTTGCCCGGTTGGCTGGCCTGCTCGCTGGGCCGTGCGTTTCGGGAAGCCTACGTTTCACAAAGGGTTGAGGACCAACCCGAACATGCCCGAAGACTTAACCTTCGGTCAACTTCGGGACTTTGTTTTTCTTTTAACAAGACGCGCGGGAATTTTGATTAGTGAAGGCCCACCGCCCATACTTAAGGACAGAGGCTATTCCTATCTTGCAGAATCTCGTCACTGTTCAACTATGTAACAGAACTTAACTGAATTCAACATGTTTCAGGATAATTATATTTAGTGTTGTATCTATAGCATGTTTCAATTTTTTTTCATGGAAAATTCAAAATCATCTTTATATATTTACAGCTTAAAATTTTATTTTCTTTCCGGGAGGGTGCCAGGCTAACTTATGCAGCTGTTTGGTGGGTCGTCGGCCCCAGCTTTGTTCACTAGGATCGTGGCGGTGGTTGGATTACTAACTAGAGAAGTCGTATCACACTCCTCAGGCAGCATGGTTGGCTGATGCCTTAGGTAAGGGGGCACTGGAAATCACTGTCAATTTGTTCTCGCATTTATTGGCATGCTATGCATTGCGGTGTTACACTATGCGTTATACCTTATACTTTACCCTGACAAAAGTTTCTGATTGCTTCGTTATGTGCTTACGTTACATCTAACAGCAGTCTTATTGGGGATTTGCATGGAGTCGGCCATACCCGTAAGTTTTTGAATTACGACTCGAGCAGGCTCTACGAGCCGTGAATCTACAAGTGCTTTAATGTCTTTGTTTGGGCCAGCAGACATATGCACGGCTACATTAAATTAAAACGCTTACCTCTGGAGTCAGCGAGTTCCATAATTGTCGACCCTGCGGCGTGGTCACGTGGCAGGGTTAAATCTAAGGCGGTTGGGATAAGCCCGGCTCCGCAAAGATGACCCAGGGATGTGTGGGTAACGAGAGAAAAAAGATTTAGAGGTGAGAAAGTCTATAAAACATTTACCACAATATTTCAAGACATGTGTGTGAAAATGCTGAGTTAATATTGTGGTCATTCACTAAAAACTGGTTTCGTTATATTTGTGAGGTTCATGCTGTGCAGCTATACTGCATGACTATTAAGTAAATTATATAAACAATAATTTTATGCACAAATTACTACATTATGTTTCTCACCATAAAAGTAATTGTCCATAAAGGTACATACTGAGGTTGTTTAAAACAATAGCATGTTATGAGACTTTGTAGTGTCACCTGATGGTATAATGTAAAGAGGAAATATTACTGTGTATGCTCTGTGTTGGTAATGCTTAGTATAGAAATTCAGTAATGTATGAGACATTTGCAGCCTAGATTGTCACTAAAGAATATTTTTTTTATGAAAAAAAAAAAAAAACATAAATATTAAATTTTTTTTGTGTCCACAGTAATCTCTTTCCATTGTATTATTTTATCCGTAACATTCCTGTATAAAAAATCCTATCATTGTAGCTTTCCTAATTGTTCGTTGGTTTACTTGATATGTACCAACACTTATTCGTTGGTTTACTTGATATGTACCAACACAGTGGGTGAATGTATCTTGAAAGCGATACCACATAAAAGGTTACATGTTACATTTAAATTTATATGTTCACTTTATAAAAAAAATTCATTTATGTGCTGTGGAATGAAAAAAACGAAGACACATTGAATATTTAAACACTAATATTTTAAAGGCATAAAATCTTGCACTTTCTTTCTTGTACATACTAATAACTACAATGTGTTTTAAAGATAACTGACATGTCAAAAGGTAAAATTATTTATTATGAACGTTCAGCAAAAATCTTTACACTTTTCTTTCCTTTAAATGACAGCATTATTTTTTCCATATGAATCACCCAAGTTTGGTAAGTTTTGAAGATAGACAATCATGAAATATAAGGTTGTAAAAAATACTCTTTATTTCTCCAAAAAAAAAATTAATTTCACTTTCTTAGTTACTATCAATTAACTGGCAATGAAATAAAATTCTAAGTGAAATAAAAAAGCACTATTATAACAAAAATTCACAAAATAATTCATTTTCATTGAATGCCCAAAGAATTTAATCTACAAGAAAATGTTCTAATGTCTTCACATGCCAGCATTAAACAGAAAATAATTCTTCCTTTCTATGGAGTGTCCAAGGAGTTTAATGTTTCAGCTCATTTTCTAATTTCCTTACATACCTGCAACAAACAGAAACAATTACAAGTACTGAGAATGTAGAGAATAAGTCATATAAATGGCAATCTGGAGACAAAGTCCATAACAGAAACTGTAGAGCAATAAAGTAATACATAGTATTTAACAGAAACTATATAGCAGAAAAATAATATTCATGGCAACATGATACACACCAGATGGTCAACACATTTCATTTGGTAAGTATATGTATAATTTGATAAGCTCAATAGTTTTGGTATGCCTATCTTATCTAAATGTATACTGTTCTTCATGTATTCACAGCTTTCAATATTTTTTTTTTGTTTTTAATATTTGTCAAACATTCAGTTACATAAAAAATTGGAAATATCGTATACCTACATCATAAAGAGTGTTTGGTGATTTAATGCAATGGCAAAATTAGCACCTACATACATTAATTAAAAAAAAAAAACTACTACTGCTTATAAATACAAGTGGTAACAATAGTTAACAGCACTTAGCTCTTAATGTTTCTCAGGTAGATGTATAGAATATAAACGTGTGGTGATTGTAGTAGTGACTGCATTTTGCGATACTGTATGCTGCAACACTAAGTGAGATTAATGGCAGAACAGTAAATATTTTTTGTGTAAACTTAAGACAAGCAGCCAGAAAAGTAGGTGGTTTATTTTTATGATTTTATAAAATGTTATAGTAATTAAGTAGTACTGTTTTGTGTTCATTGTAATTTTATAGTTTATCAGATTTTTTGCAAACAAGAAAATAAAAATTACAAAATACCTTTTGCTTCCTGAAATGCTTTGGAATCATTTTGTAAGACAGCACTGTGTTACATCAAGCAGTCTACCAATAGTTTTATAGTTTTAACATTCATGATTGCGATATTGCAAGCGCCGCCATGTGCGAGTCCCTGCTGTGCTTGCAAAAAGCTTGCTTCAATAAAAACAAGGGCCTCATAATCAGATTTTGTCACATATGGAGTTATGTGTTTCTTGCTGCAAGTATTGCTCTCTTGGGTAATGACTGAAAAACATATCAGGAAGTAAAAAAAAAAAAGTTATAATTTTTACTCTTCTTACTTTTGTTGATTAAAACAAACTTAATAAAATCTTGTGCAGTTTTAAAAACGATAAACAACTTAAAGTACCTCAACATTCTCTTGGGAAATATTTCGATACATGTCAGGATGTGAAAAAAAGTTTTTCAGAATTTTTATCTTTATTCATTTAAAAGCCGCAAAACAATACAATTACTCTGTGCATTTTATTTGCTGTTAGGAGAGAGGTGGGTAATAATCTTACGTTGTGGCTTTTCCACAAACTAAAAAAAAATTAGACAAAAACTTTTTTTGACACTAGTCATAGCCCTGAATTTATCCTGAAAACAGACTTTAAATTTCTACAGGTTAGAAAGTTATCAAAGTTTAAAGCTTACATTATAATACCTGTGCATTCACACATACCTGTACGTTCTTAAAGTACAAACACTGGAAAAAAAACTTTTGGACGGAGGACATTCATATGCTTCTGTTACATCAGATATATATCTTGAGAAATAATAATGAAATGTAATATATCTTCAGTATGGTGTTCTATTATACTAGTACAGGTAGGGCTTGTTCTTAAGTATAGAATATAATACCACAGGTAAAATATATACTGTAGTAGGTATGTTCTAAATCTAGAATAAGCATGGCCATAGCATAAAATACGTTACCAGAAAGCTAGTATAATACACAAACATATTTTGTGCAAAACAAGCATTAGAATACTCCCCAACTAAAACCCCCATATAATCATGCTAGTCACATAATAATGCAGATATGGTAATGACATAAATGTGCCATGTTAATGTCATCATTAATGTGATAATGATATTGTGATACATACTTGTCCCGAAAGTGAAATTGGTAATAGTTCCGTATAACATATTCAAATTCATCCCTTGATCCAGAAGGCATGATCTTGTATACATTGTTCCTGTGGTACAGTTTGCTTGATGTTTTGATTTGGTACATTGAAAGAACATGGGCATACTAACTTGTGTTATTACAATTTATATATGAATGTAAAACAGTTACAAAAGAAATTATTTCACAACACCTGAGATAATTTGTTTGTCTTGTGATGTTCTAGTATTTGTTATGTCCATACTCTTTCGACGTAACAAATTAAAACAGCAAGCATCTTGTACCACAAAACCAAGGGATCAATTTGGACACGTGAAACGATAAAATTACGTCAACCTAGGCTAAACTTTAAAACCTGTAGAGAGAAAATATGAACTAAATGATGATACATATCTCTTAATTTACACGCAAATCTGAAAGTTAGTTAAAGTTCAGTATCGCATATCCAAGTTTTTCACTTGATCCCGAGGTACATGATGCTTGCTGTTTTAATTTAGTGCGTTGAAAGATCCTGAACATAACGAATACTTGTAATATAACAGTGAATAATAATCTTAAGATTATTACTAAATATGCACTTTCTTTCTATGAATTAAACACTTAACATCACAATTATTATTAATAAGTGTTTTTGATATCCACCAACAAGGCCGTGCTGTTATGAAAATAAAAACAAAGTCACGAAGTTGGCCGAAGGTGAAGTCTTCGGGCATGTTCGGGTTGGTCCTCAACCCTTTGTGAAACGTAGGCTTCCCGTGCGTTTCCCGGAATCGGCGCGCCGCGCGGACTTCGCTCTGTCGCTGTACGAGTCACGTGGTCCCTGGTGGGCGCGGGGGGAGGGGGGAAACTGTCCCGCGTCGGTGCTGCCGGCTGCGTTCGCGGGGCTGTGCGCGCAGCTTTCTGTGCTGCCTGTTCCGCGGCGGCCTGTCTCCGAGACTCTACGATCTTCAAAAACGCGGGGCACTGTCGCCAGGCCGCGGTGTGGCCTGTCTCCTTACAGTTGGAGCACACTTTTGGTGCCTCCTCTGGGACTGGGCATTCGCTGCGGGGATGCGAACCTGCGCACCTGATGCACTTAGGTACTTCCGAGCAGTTTCCTGTGGTGTGTCCGAAGGAACTACACCTCTTACAAAGCGGGACGTCTTCCGCGCGAGTCGTGTAACGCTCGATCTTTATACCACTTGTGTAGTATAATTGTTTAACGGCGTAAATGTCGCGCGCGCTAGGTGCCACGCACACCACGAATGACGGTGTTGGCTCGAAAAACTCTTGCCCTGAGGTGCGGTCTGTGAGCCGCCGGCTAAGCTGTTTAATGAAAGTTACCTTGAATCCGAGCGCGGTGAGCTCCTCAGAGATCGCATCGACCGGCGTGAATTTACTCAAATTTTTGATGACGACCTTCTCGCCTCGCTCGCTGGGCTGGGAGAAGGTGTGGTAGGGCACATCGTTTGCCTTGAACCACGCGGTCGCCTTGTCTTGATCCGATTTACCGTCGAACGTGATTTTGACTTCCTGGCGCTTTGTCAGTGTCATCCGGTTTTTAATGCCGAGTCGCGCGAAGGCAGGGCCCAAGCTGCCGATTGCCTGACTGTTTCGTATGACGAAAGGGACGCGTTTGTAGCTCGGAGCCTCGTCGCTTTGCATCGTTTGCTGCGGTGTCGGTTCCGCTTGTGACGCATTGCTGTTACGCCTGCGTTGTCTACGCTCAACAGTGGTGAAGCCACTGTTGTCGTCTTCAGTTGTGGTGGGCTGGAGCCCTGACGGTTTTTTTTTGTTTGAACAGAGTGTTCGTTGTCCGAGTCGCTGCTCTCGTGCAGCCGCTTCGTCGCAGTGCCGACCTCCATCTCCTCGTCGCTGCTCGCCATCGCAAGTAGGTGCCCCGCCTTGAAAAAAGCAGGGCACACAACAGGCGTGTCGTCTGTATTAACTAGCGTGTTTGCCCGTAGTATGCGACGCGTCCTAGCTAGCTGACCTACCTATCACCTTAAACACTGGCCACTGACCTGAGCTTCCGTTATCGGAAACCAGGCTAGGCTAAGAGATAGGACTACCTACTCCAACCAGTGCTCGGTAAGGAATGAGTAGGGGCTGGCCGCCGTTTCCTCATATGCTCGGCCGGGAGCGTGTGACAGCGATACCGGGAACTATTACGTTCCCATAACTCGCTATGTGGTCGCCAATATAAATAGTGCAACCCCGTCACTTTGATCGAATCATTGGAAACGTCGGCGGGGCGCGATGTGTGTGATTTTAAGATTAAGGGCGCGGTTCAAGTCGAAAAAATCGCCACTGTTCCGAAACATTATTTTGCGGTCGTGATGTCATTAGGGGTCTCAAAGCGATGTCCCCCACTACTCCGCGCGCTTGTATTTAGGCTAGGGCCGGTCCCAGCGCGGTTCAGTCGCGAGAGAGTCGTCGAGCGGGGAGGTTGTGTCGCTGCTCTGTTCGGCCTTGAAACCGGAGCGCGCGAGCTCTGGGAGAACTCCCTTCTCCCCTCGTCCATGAGTGCCTGCCGCCTCCGCGCAGCGTTGCCAGACTGCTCCCTCCCCTCCCAGGGGCGCGCGGCTGTCTGACGTGTTGGTCTGACCCGGGCGCTCGGCGGCCGGCTGAACGAGATCCCTATGGTGTGGCGAGGATGCAGCAGCGTTTGGTTAGGGGAGTGGACGGGACAAACAATATATCAAAAGCATTATATGAAAGACACATTATCTTACACTACGATTATATTCTCACTATCCTTTTATGTTGATTTGCAAGTGACGGTAGACATTATTTCATAGCCAAATATTCGTTGCGACGTCCATTATTTCCCTGCCGCTGTCACTGCTAGTAATTCTGTTGGTAAATAACCTTTAAAAATAAACTTCACGAAGGTTGTTAAGTTACAATTACTTTAATTATCCCACAAAAATTGTACATATATTTGGCGGCACATTATATTTAGTGTCACGTCATGAAACAGTATAAAAATGAGTAGAAACTAAACAGCGAATTAAACAGCCTCATAAACATACCTTCTGATACAGTTAGCGGCTACATAAATATTCTATTAGACATGTTTTAACTTGAAATGCCTCTTGAGTCTTATGCAAGTACACATTCAATAGGTAGTATGCCACATATGAGAATTTCGCAAGAACAGTATGTCAAGATCCAATATACAGTATGTATATAAAATATATATATACATACATATATATATATAATATTTACACTATCATACATGATTCATGAAATGATCACTGTGAAAAGAAGGGCGATTTTGATGGGATAAAATTACTGTATAAAACATACTTAGTATTAATTATAGAATAATATAAATTGAAACTGTTACCATTGTTAAAAAGTCTCCTTTTATGCCAACCCAATTCAAACATATCAAAGTTGCAATTTTTGCAAAGTAACATTTTGGTGGTGTGACAAAACTCTTCGCAGTACATGACATATCACTAATTAATTATACAAAAACTTGAGTGTGACTACATACTAAAATATAAAACACTATGTAGTAATACAGCAGTTATAATTAAAATTATTAGTAAAAAGAATGTAAGTTACAAGCATTTTATTACAATGTTAAGCAGTACAAAAATAATTAAAGAAATACAGTACATAGAGTTTGTTTAATAACTGTAAAATATTTAGATTTTGCTGGCTGTTATTAGCGTTTTTTTAAATTTACATTTTATTTAAGTACAATGTTTTTCCCACATTGTCATCTTCAGTGGCAGTACGCAAATAATATATTTTATATTTAAACCACGTTAATAGTATTCACAGGAATAGAGAAATTACAATGGATAAGCAAGATATAACATTATTCTATCATTTATTTTATTACATATCAAGAAATAAATTTTGAGAAATAACACATCTAGTTTTAGTTTCCTGACTATCCCAATCCCGCACTGTTTAATGTAATTGGTTGGTCACATTAACTTTCAATGCAATATCGCAATATTTAAACATTCAATCCATTTAAAATCCAGAGTGCCTTGTTGTGTAAATATTGTGCAGGAATTCAATACGTAATATGAGCTAAAATCGACATGAGAATGGAGGTGGCAATAATACAAGGCAGTAATTAATGTACAGGCATAGACGCAAATCATAGGTCCGATGAAATTAGTAGTAGTTACCAAGTTACCCTATATTAATTTACAAATTTCGGAACAATAAATGCTAATAATTAGAAACATATGAATTAATCTACAAAAACAAACCACATCAAAATACTCACATTTGCAACAAAAAAAAATATTTTTCTCTAAAAGTACCATAGCACGCATGCGGAACAGACATTGGAAAAATGTATACACAGCACTTCAAATTATTGTAATACGCAAATCATGTTTTGCAGGGGACCAACATTTTTAAGATGCAATGTCTTAGTAGGCATGGGCCAGCCAGTAACATGGAGACAGATGGTGTTACAATCTCACATGGAAGCATACAGAAGTCGGATATTCTCCTGAATAAGATCAGGGCCGGATTTATAGGTCTGGAGGCCTCGGGGCAACAGAGGAGCGGAGGCCCCCTGGCCCCAAATTATTTTCCAAATAAAATGAACAATTTTTTTCTGTCGAGCTTTCCAATAAATAATTTATTTTGAAATCAAGTAGATTTTCTTGGTATTAAAAAAAAACATACATAAATACTAGTGTTTACTTGTCGGAATTTGAAAGATTTTTTTTCCGAAGTCTCTTGTGGGGGCCCTCCGTTTGTGGAGGCCCTCCGTTTGTGGGGGCCCTCCGTTTGTGGAGGCCCTCCGTTTGTGGGGGCCCTCCGTTTGTGGAGGCCCTCCGTTTGTGGGGGCCCTCCGTTTGTGGGGACCCTCCGTTTGTGGGGGCCCCGGGGCTTTCGCCCCGGTTGCCCTCCCCTAAATCCGGGATCATGCTACAGCTGGTGATACTGACCCTCCAATACATAGTAGTTGCCACTGGCCATGTTTGCGGACCCACATTATGGTTCCAAACGTTCTCGTTGAACGAACAGTCTAGATGCCTTGCGTGTTCACTGGACTTGGCTCGGAGGGTCACAGTCCTCGGCTACTATGACCTTACTCAGTGTATTGCAGCTATAAATTATTGAGGGATACGTATGTCCGAAGTGGTACATCCGCGCATGTATTCTGCATAAAACGCGAATGGGACACTTAGGCCCTCCTCACACGGGGATACTGAAGTTGCTTAGATACCGCGAGACTCGGCGACCGAGCGACTCGTCATGTAGATAGGCATGGCGTCACTCAGACGGCGATACTGGAGTGGCGGAGACTGGAAGTCGTAAGCAACGTAAATCCCGGCGACTCAGCATGCTGGTCTCCACGCTACTCCAGTAGCCTACGCGGCGCGATACTGTATTGTAGCGAACAATGGGCGAGCAGGCGTTTAATATCAAATTTGTAAACGAAGTTGAGAAACACCCAGAACTCTATAACTACAAGTTGAAAGGGTATTCAAAAAAGGATGTGACTGACAAAGCATGGAATGATGTCGCAAAAGAAGTGCAACTCACAGGTAAGTTGACAATATCTTAAACAACAATAATTAGATATAAAATATCTATCATAATAAACTAACTTGTGAAAAACCAAAATGTATATGTAAACAGCATGTTTTATATTTAGTATCTCACAAATACATTATTAGTAAAAGAAATATAGTTTTTATACAATGGTTATTCGTCCTTCGAAGAAATACCTTATTCTAAAACGTTTGTAACGTATAAAAATTACTTTCTATTGATATCTTTTCTTGGTTCCCAAGGGAATTACGCATGGTTTTTACGAACTTCGATAAAACTTACCACATGTTCAAAGTTGTTGTCATACTCACAGTAACCTACAAAAACACATGAAATACTTTAATACCTAATTAGTTATTGTAACAGTATTTCCACTGCCATGGAACAGAAGCCCGGGGTGTTAGAAAATAGTTTGCCAAGTAATTCCGCACTTCATGAGCAGTAGACCGATCATGTAACGTTAGGTCTTCTAGTGGCTGTGGATTGATGTTGGGCGTTTCTGAGTTGCCAAATGGTTCACCAGCAAAATATTTAATACCTTCACTTTTCCGAATGAAGTTGTGAAGAATGCAGACAGATTTTATTACATCAACCACTCTTTCCGTAGTTCGGCAGCGAATAGCAGTGTTCAACACTTGGAACTTTTCTGCCATCATTCCGAAAGCGCACTCCACTGTTTTCCGTCCTCTGCTCAATCTGTAATTGAATATTCTTTTAACATCATCAAGTGTTCTCTGAGGGTAAGGACGCAGCAAATATTGTGACAATGGAAAGGCCTCATCTCCAACAAAGTAAAAAGGAAAGTCAATCTCATTGTCGTCATCTGGTAATCGTGAAGGCGGTGGTATGTCTAGTCCTCCATTTGCAATCCAGTGTTTGACAGCTGATGCGCGAAACACTCCTCCATCGCTGTTTCTACCTGCATAGCCAGTTTCAATAAGAGTGAAGAAACCATCTGCATCACTGCTAGCCAGCAGCACTATTGAGTGATACATTTTGTAATTAAAGTTACTTGAGCCAGTTCCAGGTAATTTTTCTATTCGAATATGCTTACCGTCCAATGAACCCAAGCAATTGGGTAAATTCCACAGTGAATAGAAACGCTGTGCTATCATTCTCCACTTTTCTTCTCCTGGGACAGGCATGTAGGACTCTTTCAACGATTCCCAAATTAATTTGGTAGTTTCTCGTATGATGTTGATAACTGTGCTTTCTCCTCTAGCAAAGTACATCGACAGCGATACAAATGTACCTCCTGTTGCCAAATACCTGCAACAAAGTTAAATTAAATTTTACTTCATAATACATTCCCCATGTACCATTTATATATTTTTTCTTCAAATAATAAACATATGTTGTATATATCTGGATTATACTTAATACTACTTCACTTTTGTATTTGTTTTTTGTTTACTGTAAATTAGTTAGGAATTCATCCATTGCAACGATTTATATTTATGTGAACAATGTTGTTTGTTTTCAGTTAACGAATGCAAAGAAAAATGGAAAAATCTCCGTTCAGTTTTTGTCCGTCACATAAAGCCACCTCCAAGTGGTTCAAGTTCCAAAAATAAGAAACCATATTATCTATCGGAGGCAATGAAATTTACCCTACCATTCATAAAAACGCTTGGTACACCATCGGGGAATTTGCCAGAAGTCATCAATGAACAAAACCTGGAACACAGTTCATCTGACCCAACACAAAATACGGAAGACGTTGCGGCTGAAGAGGAGGAATATATCTCAGATAACGCAATACTAACTACAACACCACAACTTTCCCTTCCTTCACCTATGCTGCCAAATACTGACTTCTCGCAAGAACATGCTCATCATTCCCAACAAATGACTCATGATCCCTTTTCCAACCCAAAAGATAATTTATCAAAGCGTAAAAAGCAAACAGTGACGGAAGTGGACAAGTCCTTTATGGAATACATGAATGCAAAGAAAAGGAAACTTGAATCGAATTCAAACGATGATAGGCAAGTAAAAAAGTCGTTTCTTCTAAGCCTTTTACCAGAAATCGAACCTTTGACAGATGCACAAATGAAATCATTCCGACGTAGGGTTCTGCAGCTTATTGATGACATCACGAATCCAAAAGACATGCACCAACACGTACCAGCTTACCAACAGACCCCAACTTACTCCTACAGTGTTTCCACGCATTCATCGTTGGCTACAGATAATGCTTCAATTTGTTCGTCGCCTGGAAATCAAACTATTCCACAGAAAGTACAAGATACTGAAACGCAACAGTATTTTGAAGTCATCCAAGAGACTTTACAATATGAGCAGGAACATAATGTGATGTGATGTTTTGTTGGGTGTGTAAACATATAACTTTGGTGTACGTGTTTTTATCTCTATTATGTTGTTTATTTTTGTGTTTACAGTCATGATTTGAATGTTTGTGTAATGGGTATTCTTTAAATAGTTTATATATATACATTTTTTCTTTTGCAGTACATTATTTGAATGTGTATTTCTTAGGTATATTTGAATTAAACATTGGAATGAATTTATGCATAAGATATGTTTATACTTTCACCTTTCAGTTGACTGGAATACTTGGGTATAAATAACTTTAGATTATTTAACCTGTTAACGTTAAAGTGCACATTCTTAAGATCCATACAACAGCCATTTTCCACAGATAAAATAAGTAATTGCGGCCTCAAGTTAAAATGCATACATTGTTTTTATTCGCCAAGCATCAGTATATACGTTAAAATACTTGGAAAGAAATAGATTTGTGTTGAAGGGAAACATTTAGAAGTGCCTTAACAAAAATTCGTAATAATTTGTATTTCTTAACTTACTTACCTCAAAGTTATCAGCAATCGTTCACCGGGGCTCACGCATTCCCTCATAGTGGTATCCCTATAATACATCGCAGGTGTAACAATTTCCGTTAACATTTGGTAAGTCTCCTTCGTCATTCTGTAGAAAGCGATGAATTTTGAGTCTGTCTCTTGCAATTCTTTGGCCGCGACAAATAATCTACAATTAATGTTCCTTTCTATATATGGATGAACCCACAATCTTTTCCTACTTCGTTTTCTATAATGTTGATAATATTGGATAACAATATCACTATCGTCACTGCTGTTATCACTGGACATTACATACAATATATAGGCACTTCACGGTTCCACAAGATACTCGGGCTGTACTCACGATGCATTTTTTCCTCCCAGTCTCTGATATTTTAGTAGCGTCGTGTGAAGATAACGGGCGACTAGAGTCACCCAGTCACACAGTTGCCTAGTCTCCAGGCTACCAGCGATCGTTTTGTAGGCAACTTCAGTATCCCCGTGTGAGGAGGGCCTTAGGCTACTGCGATACTGTGCGACAACCTTTGTTGTACGAATACTAGTGCCATTCGCTCATGCAGTATTTTTTTGTGTGTTTTAAGAAATGAGTTTATTTTAACTGCTTGAAATAAAGGCTAATAAATAAATTACAAAAAAAAAAAGTTTCAGTGTTGCAGAAACAAATAACAATTAAGGTTAATTACTTTGGTGGTTTTTCTATTGTAGGCAGATAGTGCATTTCACTTCGTAGGCCGTAATTTTTAACTTTGAATACCGAAAATATGAAAGGTAACATTAATTATCGGTATAAAAAGTAAAACGAAAAATTTCTGCATGAAAAATGCTTTAAACACTGTTATATTTAAAATGGTCAAATGTCCATTATCTTGACAGTAATGAGTCAGTGTCAAAGGTATCACGGTAATTTATTACGACTGAAATAACAAGTATTTCACAAATATCAGCAAAGATCAAAAAAATTTATGCACAGTCTGCTACTAATCAAGTGTGTAATATCGTAAATGCTACAGGAAATATGACAGAAATCCATTTATAAAAGCGGGGATTTCATGTTAAAAAAAAGATGTTTAAATCCCCGACACTGAACGTCACGTTATGTCTCATCCGAAAATCGGACGCTTAGCAAGTGGTAGTTTAAGACTAATTTTAGAAACTGAAGCCAGTAGTATATTAGTGTGATTACTTTCCTTTTAAGTCATGGAAAACATTTTATTACTAATTTTTATATTTGAAGCGCAACATTTCCTGTAGAATTGCCTCAACGAAAATCGTGAATAATTTAAAACAGTAGCTACTACTATAATAGCTGTGAAGGTGATATGGGTTTGATTCCGGGTCGGGTAAACAATTTTTTTTTTCAATTGTCCTAACAAAGTTGTTGGTCGGCTGGTTTTCGCAAGGACCACAATTTTTTTTCTCCCTTTCGTTCAAGTATTCCATGTTTGCCCCATTCATCACAAATCTTAAATATAGCTGCTGGTCCCTTCCGACTTCCAATCAATAAATTACTATGTGTGTGTATATATATACACACACACTCAATTATAAAAAGATTGACTGTTGCTGTTATCGTGAGGGGAGAAATTGAAATGCCATGTACGTGCTGCATGTGGTGAAGCACGGAAGTGTTTCATAAAATTCAAACCAAACAATATAGAATTATGTATATATCATACTTATGTATAACAAAGGGTGAGATATCACGCGAGCCAGACATAAGATAGTGCGCACCGCCAAAGTGTAGGATGTCGCAGGAGAAAATGACTTTGGCGAGGGGAAGGAACAGGCGGGCCGAAACGACATAGCAACACGCACAACTGCAGCTCGTCGCGGCCGTAACAATATAATATTGCACTCAAAATTTTTTAAACAGTCAGTAACTTATCGCAGTTTCTTCGTATTTTGCAACTTTTAGGTGCTCAAATAAGCAAAAAATAAGTAAAATAAGCTTTTGTAGTCAAAGGATACATCAGTTTGCAAAATGTTTACATAAATTTGTGTATGGTAGGACAGTACATATTTTTTTTTTTTTCAAAGTGTTCAGTTAGGAATTATTTGAATACTTTGCACCAGTTAAAACTAACTCCCTGTTATGGCCTTGACCCCTCTCCCTTCGGTAAATGATATTGCCATACTATTACTTATTGAAAGCGTGATCCGCCACGAAGGCAGGTATCGACCCGAGAGGCGTCGGGGAGAGAACCACTGCCCTCCAAGCAGGGCCGGAACTAGGAGATTCGTTAGGGGGGGGGGGGGGGGCAAAGCTTAATTTGCCGCCCCCTCCTTACCAAAATTATAAAATACCCTTTTTCGTTAGAAGCGGTGGTTGAAATGATACCATTCACTTATACATAATTGAGAACCTTTATTTATCAAGTACTCTAATTGGAAAACTAATACAATTACATTTTTTATTTTAATGAAATAGACTGTTATCAAACTAATGTTTATATTTTGCACAACAGTGAAAATTAATGTCTTACCAATAAGTTTATTAAGTACTAAAATTACATAAGGAACATGTGATTATGAATTAAGTATATATAATATTGTATTGATAACCATACAAAGAAATTCAATTCAAAATTTAATTTTTCGAGCATGATTAGCTGCAAAAGTGTTAATAATATCAAAATTGATCAAAGCAGCTCGTTTGTGTTCAATAGATATAATACTTAGATTTGTTAATCTCTGCTGGTCCATCGTGCTTCTCAAATAGCTTTTAATAAGTTTAAGTTTACTAAAACTTCTTTCACCTGACGCAATTGTAACTGGAAGGGTGAGAAACATTCTCAGAGCAGCAGTAATGTTAGAATGTGCCTCCTCCAGTTTATTTTTGTATATAAGGCTCAACATTGTTGATGCTGTAGCATCTTTTAATTCAGTCTACTGTTAATGCATGGTGCTTAAAACTTTCAATTTCAAATACGAATTCTTCTTTGTTAAGATCGGCACTGTGTTTCCTAATTCTGCTGTTTTGAATTTAAATCTTCTACTTCTATTTTATGAATTTGAACACCACATAAAAATCCAAACATTTTGTTAATGTTCTCCAAAGCCTTAAACCTGTTACTCAGTTCCATAATTAATCTGTCAATGACTTCCAACATTACTTGATGTAAGTTTTTTTGACATACGCCATTGATAAGCACTTTTTCTGTAGAAGAAAACTAAAAAATAAAATAAATAAATAAGTAAAAATAACCAAAAGACAAAAAGCACAAATTAAGCAAAAAATTGCTGTTGTCAACAGGATATAAACACCACAAAATATTCCGTAACAGGAATATGGTCAACAAACAAATAAAAACAAAGAAAAAAGTACTAAGAGAACGAAAAAAAAACACAAATGAACACGACACAAAAATATTGAACCCAAAAAAATTCAGCACAATGGTTGAAACGAGACAAAAACACCGCAAAACGAAAAGACGAAACAAACACAATAGTTTTTCCAAAACAGAAACAAGCGACGTTTCGGGAACTGCTATCTGCTCCCGTCCTCAGGCAGAGACGCACATGGTACGAAAACACAGGTGCGACTGAGTAGGGGCTGGAAAAATGAGGGTATTTATCAGAGAAAGGGCTACATCTTGCTCAGCCAAGTGATCACCCGCGCAACGGGTCCTTGAGATGCCAGCTCTCATCGCAGTGGTTTTACTCACTCCAGACCACAAATTATGGTAATACTTGTTTCTTAGAGTGAAGTAACGCATTCGAAGTACGAATATATTTACAAATTATGCATAATCTTAATTTCTTGGCTAACTTATTGGTTGTGATATGTACACTTTCAAAACTTTTTTTAATGACTAGTTTCTTTTTGTTTTAGTGAACCAATTTCATATTTTGCCGCCCCCTGATATTTGCCGCCCGGGGCACATGCCCCCCATGCCCCCCCTTAGTTCCGGCCCTGCCTCCAAGGTTCTCTACGTGACATGTTTCTGCGATGGTTTCGCTATTGCCTTCCGCAGTATGGCGTGAAGAACAAACACCACAACAGCTCTGCCCGAGCCGGGATCCGAGCCCGGGTCCTCGTGCACCGCAGGCCGGCGCCTAGCCCACACTGGCCGCTGCCATTCAAGTGTTCACATTTATACAGTTCTGCAACTATTATTAGTATGGTGAAGTTAGAATTCTGGATTAAATAAAATTTACAAACAAGAAACATACGTCTCAATTATATCCTTCACTTGTTTTTTTTTTTATAGAAAATGTGTTGATCGCGAAAACAATAAACACTTTGAATATTTCGAGCAACTGCAATTAACTTACGTGAAAAACATAAAACAAATACTGTGTTACCTAATTCTATGTTAGCGTAACAATAAGCATAACTAACAAAACTGTTTATAACAGTGATGCAAGCGGCGCATGCTCAACATCTTGAGTGTTTTCGTCATTTGATTTTTCAATTTTCTTATTCCGAAAGTACAATTCTCTTGCGACAGCTTTCTTTGATTTCTTCAACCGGTGATAAGAACTTTTCTCTTTGCCCATTCTCGTGAAAATGAACTAATTTTTACATTATTAATTAAATCAGAGACTAAATTTGCAAAGCTTGTTTAGTCTCCCTCACAAGGTAACTCTATTCAAAATACGTTATTTAAATATATATGTTATAATAATAACTGCAGAATTAAAATTGTGCTAAATATCACATTTACTGCAAAGCAATACGGCAACAGATCTCAAAAAACCCGTTCCTCTCTCTCTGCGAAGACACAAAATTGGACTTGGCAACACTGAGCGCTGCCTTCGCGGTTTGCTAGTCGTGGCGCATTCTTTCGACGCGTTTCGAAGTACACCCGAACGCTGCCGCGCGCGGTGCACAAGTATTTCACATGCCATTCAAAATCTATACGGGCTACGTAAACCGCAAGTACCAATTCAAAATCTACGGAATTTCCTCTTTCAACTATGTTAAGTATAATGTGTTTAAAATGTGTTTTTCGATCAAAAAATGTAGTTTTCAAATGTTGATTAAATGCTACTACAGAGAAATAAATTATTTTAAAACTTTAATATAATATTCCATTCAATGTTTAGGAGCTAATTCCGTACGAAAAAGTGATTATTCTTATAATATAATTTTTTTTATAGTTTCATTTGTTATTTTAAAAGTTTTCTTTGAAATTCTCATGTATTACAGCACATATGTTGCATTATAAATTATGGCAATTTTTTCACATTGAAAAAAATACTAACCATTGGAACTCCTATTATACTTTTTAAAATAACCTTTATTAATCTATATACATGAATACCTTTTCCAGTAATCATATTTTAACGCCAGAAATTACAGCTATAAATGGTGCCAAATTGAAAATTCTGTTCAACCGCGCCCTTAAAGGTGGCTCACGGTCCAGAAGAAGTAAAATAGCTGTCGCATGTTGCTTGGCTCTATTTTTAATAGTGTATATGTCAGGCGGGGGGAGGTCACCCTTTCCCCTCAGTTAGTTGGCTAACTGATGCATGAGAGTGTCGTGATGTCTGTATTTAGAGGCGGGTGGAGTGTGCGCAAAAATGGCCTAATTAATTTCGTTGTGTGAGTGTAGTGTATAGCTCCAAGGCCGCACATACCCGGCTGACCAAGCAGGCATATCATCGTGTAAGTTTACCGATGTGTAGGAGAAATTACATAGATTAGTAAACACCTGGCCGCCTTAAGGACGTCAAAGTTAGGCTAAACCAGTATTGCTGTAGTTAGCCCCCAGGCTGTTGTCGTCTAAACCTGAAAAATAGAGAGTGAAATTAGTAAATGAATGTCATCCTATTCTATTATTGTTCGAGCAGAGAGATGCCCTCGTCCAGTGTTTTTTTTTTTTTTTTTTTGTGCAATTCAAAAACCCATGTCTTCCGAAACGCGGCCGGCACTGGAGGTGAAGCCTGCCAGGCGGGTCTCGCCCTTCAGGCATACGGAGTCAGCCCTAACACACAGGCAGTGGACCTCTGCATGGGTCAAAACCTACACCTGCATGCTTCGGACCATTTCGAATTAGCAAGAAATGAAAAGTTACATTAATGAATTAATTAATAATGGCTGGGGAAAACAACTAGCAAGGACTAGTGGAGGAGGTGGGGGAAGGAAAGATTTGGTATTTAAAGGAATTTGGGCCTGCGGTCGAGTTGTCGCTGGTTTATAATTAGAGCCCCGCTGGGTCAAAGGTAGTGTTGACGCAATAAAATAGAGCCCCGCTGGGCCAAAAGTAGTGTTGACGCAATATTTACGAGTCCTGGGCATGTCAATCATTGGCTAGTCCAATGTTGATTATTTGCACCGCAGGACGTAGACAGGCACATCGGGGCCAGAGAGAAACGTCTGCTATGTTTGCTAAGTTGCCCTGCGTACATGGGATGTGTGGATTCTAGTATAACCTGGCTTAGGCAAGTCGCGGTTTTTTAAACTGTCGCTGTGCAGCTGGGTCGTAGTCCGGAAGTGAATTCATATAAGTATTGGCATGTTCAGGGAGCTGGCCATAAAAAGACCTGTTTTGCCGTTTTATATATTCCTCTACATACTCTACTTTGAGTAGCTGGTGTACTTCTAGTGTGCTGGTGTACCAGCCGCAGTCTGCAATGGCTCTAAGAAATTTATTTTGAGTGACCTGTACTTTATCGATATGGCATTTTGCTGCATAGCCCCAGATTTCGCAAGCATATAATAATTGAGGGCGAACTATTTGTAAATACAGCTGTAATTTTTTCTTTCTAGGAAATTGGGGGGCCTTAAACATTGAGTATAGGCTGCGCAAAGTGCCTCGCGCAAACTGTGTCACCTTAGTGGTGTGAACTTTCCAGGTGAGCCTGGTATCTAGAGTTAAACCGAAATATCTAGCCGATTTAACAAATGGTATGGCTTGATTAAAAATTTTTAATTCGCGGTCGGGGGCTGTGTATTTTTTAGTTAAAATTAAAGTTGTGGACTTGGCTCCATTTATTTTAATGCGCCAGCGAGTGTACCATTGTTCGAGTGAGGTAAGCTGCCTCTGAACTTTGGTTAAAGCAAACTTCAAATTCGGGGATTGATATGTTATTGCAGTGTCGTCTGCATATAATTGCACGTGGGCATGTTCCCGCGGGATGTCGGCTGTGTAAACATTATAGAAAAAGGGTGAGAGTGGGGACCCCTGCGGCACACCTGCTGTCAGCTCCCGAGTGGATGATTTCGCCCCCTCTATTGATACAAAAAATTTTCGACGCCATAAATAGTGGGCCACCAGATGAATATACGTGTCTGGAAAGTTAAATGTAATTAATTTTTGAATTAAGCCAGGTATCCAAACTTTGTCGAAAGCTTTTTCCGCGTCTAGCATCGTTGCGACAGTAAATTTCGCTCGTGAATTAAAACCGTCAGTGGCCTCTTCAATGAGCTTAATTAGGGGGTGAGAGGTAGAGTGGCCCCTTCTAAAACCAAATTGGTTATCTGGAATGACTTCGTGTTCGTCCGAATGGTGTTGAAGTCGTTTGAGTAAAATTTTTTCGAAAATTTTACTCATGCTATTTAGGAGGCTAATAGGTCGCCTGTTTTGTGGTAGTGACGCATTTTTTCCCGGTTTCGTAATGGGTATAACTTTAGCTAGTTTCCATGACGATGGGTAGGATTTAAGAATAAAAATAGCATTTATTATTTTAAGAAAGTATTGTATAGCCTGAAATGATAATTTCTTTAAAGTATCAAAGTTTATTCCGTCAGGTCCGCCTGCTTTATTTTTTGGTCGCGAGTGAATAGCTTCTAAGAGCTCTTTAATTGTTACGAGTTCCGGCTCGGCTTGTGGAACGATTTGTAAATAGTTATTAACAGCTACTGTCGTGGTCCTAGTAAACTGAGGCTCGTTTATGTCCTCGTTTGGTGAAAATTGTTTTTCAAAAATGTCTGCTATAGCATTTGCTTTATCTATCGCGTCATATTTAATGCCCGCGTTTGTAACAATGGCAGGTGTGGAGATAAATTTATTTTTCCCTCGTAAATTGCGTGTGAGCCGCCACATCTGCCGAGGTTGAGTTGCGCACTCTGTTATTAGGTTTCCGTATTTTTATATTTTTAAATCTTTAAGTTTTCGCGAGACTTGAGCTTTAAGGCGATTGTATTCAGTCCTAGCTTGCGGTGTTCTCGTTCGTTGATAAGTGTTGCGCGCCTGCCGTTTTAAAACGATTAGCATGTCTACATCTGGGTAATTTATTCGCGTAAATTCTCTTTTATTCACGATTTTCGTGTGTTTTTTGCGCACGTCTGTAATTGTGTCGGTGAAAAGTTTTACGTGAGTTTCGAGCTCATCTGCTGTGTCTATCGCTGGAGTTTCTGTAAAAGTTAATTCCAGGTCTTCGCGAAATTTGTCCCAGTCGGGAATACCAAAAGTGCGGCTAAATATCGCTGCGCAAAATTGAGCATTAAAAGTTAATTGAATTAGTACCGGAAAATGGTCTGAGTCAAGCTCATCTAATTTTTCTGAAATAACCTGCGCACCTGGTATGTTTGTAAGAGCTATATCTAATATGTCAGGCATGCCACCATTCGTTGGATAGCAAGTTGGCGAGCCTGGAGCAAAAATTTCGTAATTATTTGCTACCGAATGATCTAATAATTTTCTGCCTGCTGGGTTAGTATTTTTGCATCCCCAGTCTTTGTTTTTGCTGTTTAAATCGCCTGCGATGAAAAAGTGTTGCTGTGGATTAATTAATTTATTTAAATCCCTAGAAAGTAGTGGCTTATCTGGGGGTTTATATACTGCCGACATGCAGACATGCGCATTTTTATTACGAATATTTATGCTGGTGGCCTCTAGGTGCTCTAAGCCAGTTATTTCTATCGGATGGTGATGAATCCCGTGTTTAATTAATATGGCTGTGCCGCCCTCACGAGTGGCGCGGTCAGTGCGGTAAGTGGTGTAACCACAAATATTAAATCGATGATGCGATGATAGGTGAGTCTCGGTAATGAATGCCACATTAATCCCATATATTACAAGGCACTGTTCCAACTCGTACGACCGAAGGCGGAGACCACATGCATTAAAGTTTAGGAGTTGTAGTGTTTTCCCCATGTTTACTGCCATTTACTGGAGCACTGTCGCGAGTGCTTCCAATAGAATGGTTTGGCGGTATTTTATGCTCTCGGTGGAGCGGATGCGCGCGTAATACGGTTCGAGTGCCTTCACTAAATTCCAATAATCGCACATGCGTAAGATCTCTGCGAGTTCCGCGAGGCTAGTGATGTTATTTGCTGGCTGTGCTTCTGGCGCGGTTTCTGCTCTATTTTGACTTTTTTCGACGCGAGCCTGCACAATTTGCTCCGCTGTGCGCCGCGGTGCGCTTACGCCTGACGTAGCTGCCGCGTATGACGTGGAAGCTACTGCCTGTGATTGATTTATGCCCGGTTGACTGGCCTGCTCGCTGGGCCGTGCGTTTCGCGGACTGCGCTCTGTTGTTGTTGTTGTTGTTGCCCGGTGCACGTGTTCCCTGGTGGGCGCGGGGGGAGGGGGGAAACTTTCCCGCGTCGGTGCGGCCGGCTGTGCTCGCGAGGCTGTGCGCGCAGCTTTCTGTGCTGCCTGTTCCGCGGCGGCCTGTCTCCGAGACTCTACGATCTTTAAAAACGCGGGGCACTGTCGCCAGGCCGCGGTGTGGCCTGTTTCCCTGCAGTTCGAGCACACCTTTGGTGCCTCCTCTGGGACGGGACATTCGCTGCGGGGATGCAAACCCGCGCACCTGATGCATTTCGGAACCTCCGCGCAGTTCTTTGTGGTGTGTCCGAAGGAACTACACCTCTTACAAAGCGGGACGTCCTCCGCGCGGGTCGTGTACCGCTCAATCTTAATGCCACTTGTGTAGTACAAGTGTTTTACGGCGTAGATGTCGTGCGCGCTAGGTGCCACGCACACCACGAATGACGGAGTTTGCTCAAAAAATTCCTGCCCTGAGTTGCGGTCTGTGAGCCGCCGACTAAGCTGTTTGATGAAATTTACTTTAAAGCCGAGCGCGGTGAGCTCCTCGGTGATCGCGTCTACCGGCGTGAATTTACTTAGGTTTTTTATTACAACCTTCTCGCCTCGCTCGCTGGGCTGGGAGAAGGTGTGGTAGGGCACATCGTTGGCTTTGAACCACGCGGTCGCCTTGTCTTGATCGGATTTACCGTCGAACGTGATGCGTATTTCTTGTCGTTTCGTCAGCGTCATCCGGTTTTTGACGCCGAGTCGCGCGAATGCAGGGCCCAAGCTGCCGATTGCCTGGCTGTTGCGTACGACGAAGGGGACGCGTTTGTAGCGCGGAGCCTCGTCAGTTGGTGTCCGTTGTTGCGGTGTCGGTACCGCTTGTGACGCATCGCTATTACGCCTGCGTTGTCTACGCTCAACAGTGGTGAAGCCACTGTTGTCGTCCTCGGTTGTGGTGGGCTGGAGCCCTGACGGTTTTTTAGACTGAACAGAGTGTTCAGTCTCTGAGTCGCTGCCCTCATGCGTGCGCTTCGTCGCGGTGCCGACCTCCATCTCCTCGTCGCTACTACTCATCGCAAGTAGGTGCCCCGCCTTGAAAAAAGCAGGGCACACAACAGGCGTATCGTCCGACCTAACTAGCGTGGTATTCCTATCTGTTCGCCGCGTCCTAACTAGCTGTCGAACCTAGCACCTTACGCACTGGCCACTGACCTGAGCTTCCTTTTTAGGAACGCCAGGCTAGGCAAAGAGAGAGGCTGACCCTTCTCCGACCAGCACGCGGTAAAGAATGAGTAGGGGCTGGAAAAATGAGGGTATTTATCAGAGAATGGACTACATATTGCTCAGCCAATGGTAGACAAGCTGACTCCCCATTGGCTGTGCACCATGGAGTTAAAGCGGATTGGTTATGGTTAGAGACTGGAAAAATTCGCACTTTGGAAGACCTCCAGGATAGACTCCACCATCTCCTGCACACTCGGGCAAATGCCACCTGCTCATTGGGTTCTGACTCGTGTCACCTGTCAACTGGGACGCTTGCGATTCGATACTTTTTTGGTTGTAGGTTTTTCATTGGCTCAAAGTCCTTCAGATAAACTGTGAGCCAATCAGAGAAGCAATATAAAGGTACAGTTGTTTGGATTCTATCATATCGTGAAATGAATCTGCGAATTTTTCCGGGCTCTAGTTATGGTAGGTTGAGTATTGGTTTTGTGCTGCAGGGATGTTTCTCTCGTAATCAAAGAGATCAACATATTTTTTAATTCAATGCTCTGCTGGCTGAAAATATTTTTATTGCTAATAATGAAAGCTGATTCTTTGATTTTCCTTTTTATTTTATCGGGTTCCTGTATGAGTGGTGTGGAGTCTTCCCAGAGAATTATGTGGCTATTTTCACATGTATGTTCAGCAAGTCTGGATTTTAGGGTTTCACCCTTCTTGCAGTTGTTTTTGTGTTCTTTGATTCGGGTGGATAGAGCTCTGCCAGTTTCACCTACGTACATATGGCCACATTCACAGGGGATCTGATACACACAGTTGTGGGTTTGTAATTTTTCTGTGGCTGGTTTCACCTTGGTAACAATACTTTTAATAGTAGATTTAGAACGGAATGCTGTTTTAAGTCAATATTTGTTTCCCAGGCGTCTTATTTTTTCTGAAAGCCCTTGAACATACAGAATGACTAGAGTTCCTGCCGGTTTCTTGGTTTCTGTGGATTTGAGTGTTTTGTTGGATTTCAAATGCTGTTTGATGGTGTTGACAGGGAAACCGTTGGCTATTAGTTCCTTTTTTATATGATTGTGTTCAACCGCAATAGATTTCTGATCAGAACAAATAATCTCAGCTCGGTTGGTTAGTGTGTGAATTATGCCAGTTTTTGTTGTTTTGGGATGGTTGGATGCAAAATTTTATTTTACCGTGGTATAGCACAGTGAGCTTGCTGAGTTACAAAGCAATTTAGAGCAAAGTCCTGCCAGCTATTTCTTTTTAAGTGGAATCTAATATGACATAAGCTATCAGAACTGGCTATAGCTCATTTATAAGCCATTTGAACATATTTATCAGTAGAAAGGATCAAGCTGATGTAGTTGTACTTCCTTCTGTTGCACAACAGACAGGCAGGTTAACATCTGGCTAAGAGGTGGCTGGGATTGAAACCACAACCTCTCTAATATGAGCCAGACATGCTGTCATCTAATCTAACAATTACAGTTGATCTATTACATCGGAACATTTGCAATACAGGTGATTGATGTAATTTTTTTCTCTGTTTTTCACACTTGCTTAGACATGACAGTATAAAATAAAGCGCACAGCATTCTGATTTGAAAAGATACCACTTTTACAAAATCAGTATCTCAAGAAAGATTATGTACCACATGAACTGGGTTTATACTTTTTGATCATACAGTAAAAAAATTCAACACCATTATCAATAAATACATTATTCCTTCTGTTGTTATTTTAACGTGTGCTGCATGAGTCCAAGGTGTAATTTTTGTACCTATGTTGCTCTTGAGCTATTTATGCACAATTTTGCAACCAGTTACATCATAAGACTGAGCTGACATAAAGAAAACTTATAGTCATAATTGTCTGTATTGTAATTTTCAGCAGCTGACCTATCAGAATAATATTTTTATGGGAATAAAAGATGAATTCAGCTGAAAAATGATGGTTCTTAAGGTAGTCAACATCATTAGTGATAATTAATACAAATATTCTCTGAACCCATCTCCTGTAAGTATTGATCATTAACCATATAGCTGTTCCTCAAGAAACATGACAATAGGCACTGGAGAATGGAACAAAGAATCTCCTAATGACATGTCACAATAATTTTATCATGCTATGTAATTATTTTGTGGAAAACATTGGCTATTAGGCTATTACAGATGTAATAATGTTAGAACACTCATGTCTTTTGCTACTCGTATCATGTTAGATTTTCCAATGTGTAGTTTACTAAGAAAATATAATGGATTTTATTGGTTTTAAATTGTAATTTTAAATTGTAAGAACATAATGTATCTATTAAAAATGTAATGTATATTTTCAAATTCCGTGGTCAGCTCGTAATCCTGCTCTGCATCGATGCAGCATGTTCATATCTGCTTATTTTTGCAAACATACATAATCATTGTTTACAATCACAGTCAATATTGCATTAACAGTACCAGTAATGTGCACACACACGCATGCACGCACGCACACATCCATGCACACACGCACATGCACACACACACGGACACACATGCATGCACACACACGGACACAATTTACAAAATTGTGTGTTTTTAAGGCTTCATTAATTTTCCTTTCTGCACTTGAAATAACAAAATTCTGATGCAAGTGTGTAACAAAAACTGTTGGTATAAGGAAAAGTATGTGTTTTATACAAATTAATTACATGACAAGAGAGAGTGATTTATCAAAGAAATATTTTCACCAAGATAGTCCTTAATATTATGGTTGGAAGAAATAATGTTTACATTGTGTGGATATTTTAGGACAAATTAAGGAGGTTCTGCAGTACAGTATGTGTTTTCACATTGGCTGAGTTGTGTATGGAAGTTTCCATCAACAACCAGAGACAATAAAAAAAATGTTTTAAATATGGACAAGTGTATCAGAGATTATCAAAAAGTCAAATTAACCCTTAGTATAGCACCATCTTTATACTTTGCCCACAGTTCAAGTACCTACATATTTACATATGGGTAAACATAACATAGCACATACATGTACTGAAGAATGTTTTGTTCTGATTTATATCATTCTATGCTATCCTATTATAAAAAACATTTAACATACCATATATAATAATAAAAACTGGACTTAATTAGCAGTAATTGGTTGCAATGGTGTTGTATGTTCTAGTATACTTGAATATGCTAATATGCTAACTGGAAGAATCGCCATGATCACTAATGGCATTATCAGTATGAAAAATAGTTTTCTCAGATTCTTGATTAACGGACGCTTGTTTAATGGGCATTTATTTTAATGTCTGCATTGTAACTTACGTACTCGTTTAATACCTAGCCTGTTTATACACTCACATGTAGAAGCGTTACACTGTGTATGCATGTGAATAATTCTTGCATGAATGCATAATGATCATAAGGATGCCACAACTGTTTTAAAAGAGTTTCTGTGTATCTTTTCTCCCATGCCTGTAAAAAACGAGGATAAGACGTGACGCTAATATTTACGATGTGTGTGGCAAGAAAAAGACAGCTAACTCACATCTTCCACCGGCCTATGCGTACCACTGTGACAGGGAATCTGTGTAGTTCATTCACCAACTTCCCGAATGGTAACATACACCAGCCATTCTATTCCTAACTGTTTGTAGCCAGCCACTAGTTCTTCATTGTACAGGCTCTGTGCATATTCACATTGCTTTTACTTGAAATAAAGACATTAAGTTCTTAGTTCATTACGTTCAGTGAAATCTCATCATGTATGCATTTGATTTTACTTACTTTATTGTTTGTCAGATTTAGGCTTAAAATTATTATATGTTGTGTGATAATGGCTACACAATAGGCTGGCCCTGCTGCCCCTCCATCAAGGGCATGCGAGAGAAACATCCACTTGTCACGCGTGCTCTCTCATTTCCTCATATTCTTTCACTCATTCTCTTGACAAGGTCATCGGACTTATCTGTTTACAACTTTCACACTTGCAAGGTTTCAATTTTTAGACTGTGTGGCGACACTTCATCCTGCCGTGCCACTCAACAAGTCACGAGCTGTCAGTAAAGTTTTACATTAAATGTTAATAAGATTTTCTACCATTCATTACATTCTGTGTTGCATTTCTTAAACATGAAATAGATTATCAGATTTTTATTATGTATTGATAAATAGTCCAATAATAAAAGCAGGAATTTTTGGATTGTCTAGGAACATAACCTGGGACAAGTTCTGAGAACATAACCTGTCTTAATCAAGGGCTTACTGTACTATGATTGTCACACAGTTTCTTTGCATTTTCCCAGTACACCCACCTCTTGAAGTAACATTCTTTGATTTGTCTAGTTTTTAAGTAAAAAGGACAATGAAATAGGGTATGATTTTAAATTGTGCAGTCATAGATTCAAAGAGTCGCTTTTACACACCTACGTGAATTTTTAATTTTAGTGCAAACACAATGATAAATAATAGCTTACCCTTTCTTTAACCCTTTACTGCCCAAATTATTATTTTTTTTAATTATTTCAGTTTCCTTCAACATATAAACTACAAACACACTATACAAACCCAAAAAAATGATATAAAAATTCTATTTCTCTTACTTTGGCTAAAAATAGACGTGTCCATATGGACACACTAAGCAGTAATGAGAGCAAAAATTTCTGAATTTTACAATATTGTTAATTTTTGCTTATTTTCATTGCACATACATAATCTTCCTCCCCAAACTATTTCTCCACAGTTCTTTGATGTAGGGCCTACAAAGTTTTTTTAACAGATCATTTTCATTTGGAATGGAATGTTTCAAAGCAGTCCAAACACAGTCCCACGTCACATTTTCCACACATAGTGCGGACTGCAGAAGTCTTCAACCGGCATCCTTCTCCTGCACATCTTTTTTTCTTGCACTTTTTCACGAGGTGATTCAGGCTGTCAAATCGGACCTCATCAGGTATTCTTGATTTGCCTGATGAAGTAGATGGTCTTCCCATACCTTTGGATGGATTTGCAAACCTCGATAAGTACACTTGGACAATTTCACGCCTGAACTCTAAATGTGAATATTTCTTTCCTGAATTTCTTGCCAGCTGCCAGGCATTATGGACACACACATCAATTAGCCATGACAACAGAGGCCAGTACCATTTTTTGTTTCGGATGTTTATCCTGTATGTGCCTACATTTTGATCCAGACGGTCCACGCCACCCATTTTCTGACTATACTCTGCAATAAGAAAGGGGCGTTGCACTTGAATGATGCGTTTCTCTTTCTGAGAATATCGTTTTGCTGTAGAAAGTGGTTCAACACCAAGACAGTTTGATGCAATGGATACTACTGCGTTATCGACCCACTTGGATACTATGACACCATCTTCTTTGACAATAGCTGATTCATAATGTCCTCTTTCTTTCTTTAGTAGAATACTATTAGATGGCATTGGGCAAGATTTAGGTATCCTATTGTTTCTAATTGTGCCAGTACCGCCGTATCCTTTATCTCTAAGAAAAGATAGCAGATTTAACCCAGTGAACAGATTGTCAAAGAAGAAGTGGAAAGGCAAAGCTCTTACTTCTGCACTGAAGTCTTCAATCATTTGAATGAGTGGTGCAGCTGCCTTACCAAAATAATTATCATAGTCTGTGTTTGAACGAGGTGATTTCCCTTGATAAATTCTAAAATTTACTAGATATCCCTGAATAGAAGTCAAACTCCACACTTTATATCCAAATCGTATCGGTTTCCCTCTAATAAACTGCTTGCAAGAGTGTTTTCCAAAATATTTCACCATTGATTCATCATACGAGAGCTTCTGTTGTGGAATGAAGTGTTCTAGGCATTTCTTTTGGATTTTTTCTATCAAGGGCCTAATTTTCCACATTTTGTCTTCATTATCAATCATATTGTTGTCTGCACAGTGCAAAAACTTAAGGATTTGCTCAAACCTATTTCTTCTCATTGCATTGCACACTAACTCATTTCTGGTGTCTTTACTATTTTCCCAGTAATTTCTTTTGTTGGGAACACTGTTATAACCACTGAGAATCAAAATTCCAATGAAACACCTAATTTCATTCTTAGTAATACGAGGATGTTCATAGTTTTTGAAAATAGCATACTTGTTTGATTCCTGAACAAAATACTCAATGATATCATCATCGATGAATAATTCAAACAGTTCTACAATTGAAAAGTCCCTATATTTACTAAAGTCCTGTCCAGGAAAAGTTTTCAAACACGATTCCATGTTCCCATGCACCCATGTTCTCTTTGTTGATGTTGCTAGATGTTGAAAATTGGTGGGTTCTTCATCCCTTTGATCATTGTTTCGTAATTCTGCTTGTGCTCTTAGTTGCCGAGGATTCAAGTTGTCTGCTATTCCACCGGTATCTTCATCACCAGAGTCTTCATCAGTCAGAACAGACGGATCCGGTGGTGCAATATATACTGTTTCTGCAGTGCCAGCTTCATTTTCAGCATCAGCAAAAATAATGTCCAAAGCCTCCTGGACAGACACATCTGGCTGCAGAATGTTCTTCCAATGTCTGCAATAAAGAATCATTTCAATCATTGTAATGCCAGAATATGACAGTTTGTGTCACGAACGAGTGAATATTTGTACAGTTATTTTCATGACAAAACATTTAGTTTTGTAGCAGTGAACAGGTTGATATACAATTACATGCATTTTTTAAGTCTCAGCTGAGATGAAACTAGAGAATGATATTGAATGTTGTTTACATGGAAATAGCTGTAAACAGAAATACATTCGTAATTGCTAAAAAATAGTGATTGCACTCATTTATAACTAAAAAAAAAAAATCATGTTTAGTGTCCGTAGTGTTCATTGTAAAATTTTTAAGCATGGCTAGAATAGTTTTTAACTTTTTGTAATAAGAATTCTCAATTTTTATTTACTTCTATACTTATAGTGAAAAGTGATATCATGAATGCCTAGCGTGTCCAAATGGACACATCAACATTTCATGCCAAATAAAGATAAGAATTTCCAATAAACAGGAATCTTAACCTCAACATTCAAAAGAACATGCCTTTAGGCTATATTTTCAATACCAACATATATAATTAGTATTATTTTAGGGAATGATTTAGTACTTACTCTTTGTCAACGTCCATGGTTTCTGAGTTATAAAAATATTCACTATTTGGCACTGTCACACATCACCACAAAAATAATGAACCAAAGTAGTTTATACCTGAAAAAAAACTAACATGTCTGCTGTATCACATAGCATAGGTACCAACATTAAAAGTTTCACCAATAAAAATCTCTCGCTTTTTTTGTAGAGTACTAAAAGTGTGTCCATATGGACACGCTGGGAATTAAAGGGTTAATTGTTATTTACTTCCTTCATTGTACCTGTAACATTTTTCTCCCATGCATCATTTTTCACTTTAACCCATACAAGTTAAATAACATTAACAACTATATAATGGTGGCCCCACACTAAATGTCTATGTGGAGCAAGCAGAGAATCTACTTGGAAACACTTTTATTTGTTTTGTTAGCAGCAGTTGGTGCTAACAACCATTGTTTCAAGAGCATTTGGAGGGAAAATTGTAACATGGTTAATCTCTTCATGGCAGTCTGTTATTCCATTTCTTGCTTTATTTATCCACTCCAGGTTATGCAGAGAGCCACTTATACTACTATTTGCATCATAAAAGATAAGCACCAATGTTGGAGTCATCTTACCAACATTTTATAAACATCAAGTGTCTGTCATTCCAACTTTATGCAGCTTGTCAAAGGACAGGAGGTCACACCTTCCCAGAAATGGTTAATTTTTATTAGAAACTGTTGTCCCATCTCACAATACAGTGGACTCCCTCTAAACCGGCTACAATCAACACCACAGTAAGTAAACAGATCAAATGAACTGAATAGTTTAGCGGCTAGAGAGACATGACAACAGGTCCGTAAGTCATCATCTCAAACTCGCGGTGGCCGGTTAAAGCGGAGTCCGGTTAAATTCCCAGTTAAGAGGGAGTAGATTGTATAGTAGAAATTTTTTTGCTGGCGTTCAGCTCTTAATTTCATTTGAAACCTTATTCTCTTGAGGTTAGGGTTTTATGTCACAAGGTTTTTGGACAGAGACTTGAGGTGACTAGATCCATAAGCTACTTGACGTTGACATACTAACTTGTTGCTCGGTAATTTAGAGCCACAAGTGGGTTAGGTGTGCAACTATGACTGTTTGTCAGGCCTCAGCACCAGTCATGGCCAATGCAGGTCCTACTTTTGAGGGAGGTTCACAGTGACATTTTTCCTCATGGGAAATGTATCTTATCATGGATCAGGGGTTGAAGTTTCAGTACAATTTGATTCTTTTACTTTTAATTGTGTACCGTCTCTAAATAATTAAATTATTGAAATCATTAGCATATATAAGTGTAGAGTAGTCTGGATTTAAGTTTCCTTCAGCACATGGACAGTGTCATATTTATATCCACTCTTAGTTGGTTTTGATTACAGATGTATCCAACACATTATTGCAGAATGCTATTCTTTTCATACTGTTTCAGTGTGTATGTCAGAGCTTTACTTTTTGCTTCTTCATCACACATTTTAATATCTGTACTTATTATTTCATTCCCTAATGAATAGATAACCTTGTCTTGGCATATTAAAATAATATACTTAAGTATTTTTCTTGTTAGACATTATGTTACTTTAAAACTACTGATTACTGACACATAGGTGAGCAATGTAATAAGAGAGAAGCATGTTTTCCATCTCAATTAATAACTTGTCAATAATTACCTGATACTCCATTCCAGGCATTTTCACATAATTTTTTTCCCTCACTTTGGTAGGTTGCAGAGAAAAGGAGTGGGTGGGTTGACACTATAATGTATACCATTAAGTAAAACTTTACACATTTTTGATTGAAAAAATTTATGCACATAATTATAAGTAGGCCTGTGGGAGTACTTATTTTTCAATGTCAAGTGATTATCTAATTAAAATGTTATAAATTTTTCAAAGACAAATAAATTTGTGAATATTTTTCTCAGCAAGGCTATATTACACTTATTCTATAAAACAATGGAATAAAGTAAATAAATTAACTTATTTTAACATTTTATTGTTTTTACTGTTTAAAAAATTAATTAGGCTCAATTTTTGTATTTCCATACCATAAAAAAATTTCTAGCCCAAAACTATAAAATTACCAAAACACAAAGTGTAATCAAGCTAGAAGAAAGGTTAGCTCTGTATTATTTTTTATTATTTACAATTTTCTGGTAAAGATAAATTTTCCCGCTTCAAAAAAGATAATGGTACTTAGAAATTTTTAAATGTCATGTCAAGCACTAAAAAAATAGCATAAAACCAGTTGTAAAATATATATGAACATTAGTATCTTTTATAAACAACAATTCCATCCTGTTCTTAAACTAAGTCCTAAATATTAGTCAAGCATATGAAGATAAATATTTAACACTATGCACTGCACAAAAAGCATTATTACATTGGTCCTACACATATATCAATATTGAAGATTAGTGCTCTTGTAGAAAAAATAATGTACATTAAAAAATGAAAATAATTTGTTTTCAAACTTTTATTGTTTGCTAAAAATGTACCGGTAGGCATGTATTTTAAATGGAGTCGATCTCCAATGTTTCGGATGTAAAAAGGGGGGTATAGAATTTTTTGGCGACGTGTAATTTAGAAAATGTTGAACATTGTTTAAAATTGAAAATAAAATGTAACTTCAGAAAACTGCATAAATTTCAGGAATACTTAAAAAGCAATAATGTAAATACGAGGTTTCACTGTATTAATATAATGTAGTTGGCCTGCTAACCAACTCTTCACTTCAGTTGTGATAAACTGAGTCCGTGAAATATAAGAGCACAGCTCATAAAATTTGGGCATATAACAGAGGGAAGTGAATCTAAAGCTACCAGTGTTTTAAGCTTCACAACATATGCAAAGCTTTGTATCACATTTGAATCTTCAGACCAAACCAATGAAAATTTTCTGGCAAAGCCAAATCAAACATCTAAAAGAACATCGATTTGATTTGCTTAGTCAAAGCTTTGCACAGGCCTAGTTCTGAGCTCATTCTTCCATTAGTATGCAATAATGCCTCAAAATTAAAACCTGACAAAGAAACAACCATCATTTGAAATGTCTTTCACATTATTAGCACTTAAAGTGAAGGTTAAAAATGTGGGAATTTTTTTTTCTACTACTTATTGTTCCAGTTCATAAATGTGAACACTAAGTGGTTTTAAATAGTTAGTCTGTTGAACCTGAATTATATGTGAAGTTGTTGACTGAAAATTCCAGTTATCAAACAGTGAATCATGTTGAACCATAATGTTTGACTGTATCCAAAAGCATGAAGCAAAATGAAATGAAGTTGATTTAGTTGTGTGATATGGTAAGCACAGTGTAATTGTTTCTATTTAAAGTATTAAGCAATGCTTGTGCTTGATATTTGTTAGCTTAACCTTTCATGACATGTATCTGAAAAACTAACCACAGTATTTTTAATGGGACAGAAGTAAAATGTATTTATTACAAATGAATCTCGACCAAAACCTATGATTTTGTAATACATGATTTTTAAGAAATAAATGTGTTAATATCTTGTGTACCTAGATACATATGTATGAATTTTATTTTTAAGGTTAAGTTCATGTAGAATTTCACAGAATTAAAACTAAAGCAGTAATTGCTAAAGCAAATGCAATTGTATGTAGTTTATTGAATAATTGAAAAAAATATATATTACATGTGATGTATTAAGAAATTGCAGTGGTGAATATGCAGAATTTTTCAAAGTGAATCAACTGTGCATACTCTAATCAAAGGCATTCATCCTTTCACTGGTGTGTTTTCTAGGCCAGGCCAATATGAAAATGGCAAAATAGAAAAATTAAGAGTAACCTGTTTAAAGAAGTAAGTCATTACAGAACTGCAGCTAAAAATACAGTAACAAAGTCAGTTTTCCTTATTTTGTTCAGGATGTACAAACAAATAATGTTTGCTTAAGTAACCATTATGTGTAAATATTTTAAATAAATTACTTATTTCATCATTATAGAATACTTATACATATCCACTTCTACCAAAAATAATACCTTTTACATACTGCTTCGAATGCTAGAGACCAGACCATGATGCCAGGTTCGGAGCTGGTTGGTGGCCCTGCACGGCCACTGGCATCACGCACTGTGTCACGTGCCGCCCACTGATGTAAAGCATGCCATGTGCGCCTTGTGCCACCAATTAGTATTTTGGGCACAATTCTAAATTTGAATTTTTTGAAAAATAATGTCGCCAGTCATTTTTTTTTGCTGCAAGAACTTAAACTTTATCCGCCTCCAGTACACTCCCGTTTAATCTTTGTCAGACCTGTCTCCCCAATCGTTCCCAGCATAAATATAATTTTGTCTACCATCCTAATGACCCAGCATGTGCTATCGTTTTTTCCCCAACTTGGCGCACGTATGTCGCCTGTAATTCCCCTCTGAGCTGTGACAAGAAGTGCTATGTCCTGCAAGCTATCAGAGCAGCTAGGTTCTGAGAGCCAGCCTTATGCAAGCGATTTCAGGCACGAGCCAGGTCATTTTGCTCGCGCCCTCGGCACGTCGCTGGCTTAATTTCCCACAGCAGCGCAGTTCCATCCCACCACCTCTCTCCAGCCTTTCCTAGGAACCAGACACAGTTCAATGTCCGGTCGTCAACCCCAGCCTGTCTTGAGGCCACAACTCCAGTCTCAGAATGTACCGCCTCTGACCTCTAATGGCAGAGTTGCGAATTATTTCCCCTGGGTGTTTGAACGGCTGCTAAACGCCTGCCCCCTGGCACCTCACGCAACAAACAGTGCCCCGTAGTTCATTTCCAAGCCACCAGAGAGCTGCACTAGTCCCCTCCATAAGCCCAATGTTTTAGAAGTCACCTCGTGTGAGTTGATCATTCCTTGTTTCGGAAACCCCTCAGTAGGTCGTGCTGACATCGGCCAGTACCACCAACTTCGAGATATTGAAGATAGTATTTCTCGACCACTCCCTCGGAAATCTTCGGAACCTTTTGGTCCAGAAGCCGAAGTCTCCCCTCTTCCTTTGATTGACGACGTCTTTTAATTACGAGTCGCTGCCGCCCCAAACTTACTTCGCGCCACGACAGCAGACTGACCACACAGCATCGCCTACGAGCCGCACATCAAGACTTCACTCCAGTCGTCGTTTAAAGATGTAATCAGCTAGGCAAGGGATGTGATCCGTAAAAACTTTAATAATTAGTAATTAGTCAGTCTGCGTACCTCGTAGAAGTAGTCATGCTTCATTAATAATACTTCATTATATTTTCTATTTTTTTTAATCATGGAAACGTCCGCGACAATTGCGTGTTCGCGAGCTCTGCACCCTGGCTGGCACTAGAAGCCATCTCCCTGTATGGTGAGCTTTTGACAAACCTTTTCCACCTAATCAAGTTGTTAGTAGGCATTTTCTGCCTAATTTGCTAACTGTCTGTGAACCAGTTCTGAACATGTTTGTTTCGGACTTTTTCACAGACAGGGTCCAAGGACCGGATGAGGGTCCAAGGGCCAGATGTGGACCTGACCACTCCACCCTCGAGTCCTTCCTCCAGCAATCAGGACGACTAAGGTGCCCTAACACCGCATTACCAGCATCTTCGGCCAGCGAACGTCAAACCTCCAGTCCTTCAGTTTTTTTTTTCATATCTTCAGAATAACATTAAATCACGACTTTGAAAGGATCGGAACACCAGAAATTTTTCTTTCGGGACTAATCGCTCTAAGTGTGCTGGGATTGTGAAAGGAACTTAACCTGTTTATTGTTTCTGATTTGATTTTGTGTTTAATGATTAATGGTAATTTTCTAATTATGGCCGGCCCATTCTTTAGATAATGCAATTTTAAATCCATGTTAATATAATTTATTGATAATTTAATATATTTGTCAATCAATTTATCAAATATTATTTTAATGTGAAAGTAATTAAAAGTTAAATAAACATAGAGGTAGTTATATCCAGACAAAATCATTATTTTGCCTTTTGAAACTAAAAGATCCACCAGTTACACAAGTCGTCAAGAGAGAATGAAGTGTGACAAAATAATAGCAGAGCTTAGGTTTACAGTTAACTCTGTTATAACTGATGTGTAACAGCCTGGCCGGATTACAAGGGTTGTCGCTACCCTCTCCCCCTCCACCCCATAAGCATCATCCCGCCTCTGGTTATTATCACCTTTACTGGCCTGGGAATTCTGGGCTTACAGAGGCTGCCGCGTGGAGTGGCTTGAACAAACGTCACCATTCTCGATATTTTGGGCGTCGGGTCGCCCGGGATGACGCGACGCGTCACAGCGCTCTCGTCGGTTCGAGAAGGGCGCAACAGGTACTTAAGCAGCGACGCCGGCCTCCGCGGTAGTCCCGTGATGAGTTAGGTGAGAGTTCCACGAGTCCTGTGATGAGTGCCACGAGAGTTCCAATCAAATTCCGAGAATTCTGAGAGTTCCACGAATAAAGAGAGGTGCGACATTGGCGAAGAGGGTGAGATACTCTCTCGAGAGTGGCGCGAGACTGTGTGGACAGGTGTGTGGTAAGGGGCGAACCACTGTTGAGCCTAGCTCCAGTGAGGAGTGCAAACTGTGGAACTTGACAGATATTGAGTGACTTGCAAATAAACATTTTTAAGTACCAGTAATTGGTGATCTGACATTTTTTTAAGTGCAATTATTTATTAGTAATGTAAATATTAGTAATTAATAAAACTGTAATAAACCCTAATTGGAAAATTTAATCGGGCTATCCCTTACGAACTGAGTTCTTCCCACATAGGTCGTAACAATTTTATAAAGTTCTGCATTTGCTTAAGTTGATACCAACCACATTTTAAAATATTAGGAAACCTAAATGCAAAATGAACGGAACATTATTTTACCTATTGGGTTGCATAAAGTCATGTTTACAAGCAAACTGCATGAAATTAGATTTTATATTTATATTTTTTAAAGGTCATGTTCCAAGAAAAATACTGGACAATACTGCCATTTAGTAAGTCCAAATACACTGAAAGTTCTTTAATCTGGCATTATATTGTTTTGGCATATACTGTAATCCTGTGGCAATCAAGCTGCTTAGTGTTCAGATTATTTTGGGTGGATTCCAGCTGTTAGACTTGGCTACCAAGTTGTTTTACTGCACTGCAACATTTTAAGTCTGCTTATTTTAGCACTGTTTGTTTTGTAGCAGGCTGTATTTAAGGGGTACATTTCCATGGTAATTTTTTGAAGAAGACCAACGCGAATCTGTATATCTGTAGAGCAGCTTATTACAACTTATTTTATGTACCATTGTACCGTAATTATTTTTCTGTGGCATTATTTATCATAGTACTGTATATTAATTTTTCTGTGACATTACTATTAAAAATATATTGACGTACAATCCAGCAGGGACATGGTCCTGAACGTGCTGGATCAAAGACCTTCCACTGTAATGGCCTGAGAAAGCCGTATTTTTTCCAGTCTACAAAAAAAATTAAAACATATCAGTTAGATAGTTTTTTAAAGTTACAGTTGAAACACAAGTGAAGCTGATTACTAATAAAGAGAACATCAAACTCTGGCAATTTACTTGGAAACTAAAAAGATGAGTGTTATGTTTGTAAAAAAGCGTAGAGTTTGGCAGTTAAATGTTAATATTCTACCTAGTACATTTGTTCTGGTGAAATGATTTGCAATGATATGAGTAAAGATTAACATCAAATGGTTGTATGTCCTGTAGTACACTGTTTATGAGAAAATAAGAAAATTTATGATGATTTTTGACATGTAATAATATCCTGGTTAAAATGATATCTTAGAAAATAGTTAAAAGAGATGATATTGGTGAAAGTGGGGACTGTGAATTGGCCCCATTGCTTCACAAGATAGTATTTTCCTGTTTGCAAGAAAACAAAAAAATTTCAGGTATGTTGTGTGATTCTTAAAATTATGTTCAAGAAGTATATATAAAAAATTCTAATTAGTAATAAGAATAAAAAAAACACATTAACTTAATATTATGTTGCTAAAGGCAAACACATGTGGTGCCAAAACATCCCATGTTTACTTCTTTTAGAGAAAGATTTTATAATCCAGTAGTAGAATTTTAGCAGCTAGGTAGACTCGCAGATTGTAGAAATTATAAATATTTGAAAAATAAGGAAACAGCAACAAAAAAAAAAGTGTGAAAATCTTAAGCTCATATGCAAAATAACAGTGGCACTTTCCACCAACTTATGAGAAAAGCAGAAAACAAGAAATTGGCTGTTTCATACATTTTACTGAAGATTGAATTTCAGTTGTAACTAGTTTAAGCATAAACTGAAAACTAAAAAAAAAATTAAGGGTAGCTTTACAACTTAAAAATAGTGCATGTACTTATGTAAGTGTAGTGAAAGTTCTATTTATTTTAATTTAATACTCCAAAAAATTTTTAAATTGATAGTTACAAAAACTAATTTAAATTTGGTTAAATAACTTTTGTAAGAAAAAAATATTTTACAGCGCAATGGATATAGAGTTAATTAAATGTCGCACAAATTTATGGGAAGAGGAAATTAAATGCAGACAATTATACTTTAATTTTAAACATCAAGTGTGCACAATTTTATCAATAAGTATCTGCATTATGATTTAAGGGAGTGGAATAGACAGATGAAGATAGTTTTTTTGAAATTAAAGGTAAACATTAATTTCCCCTTCATTTTGAACTTTAAGTATGCAAATTTGTATCAAAAAGTGCCAAAATTCTGCTTTAAGAGGTGGAAAATGGGAAAGGTTTTCCCAATTCTTATGTAGAGGTTACTTCCCCCCCATTTTTTTAAAATTATGTGTTCACAGTAACTTTCCTCTTATTTTGAATGTCGAGAGTGCAAATTTCATCAATTTGTACCCAAATTCTGCTTTTAAGGGGAGGAATGGGGGATGGGGTGATTTTTCAAAATCTCATGTAGACAGTGACATTATACTTTTTTTTTTAACCATATGTGGACAGTAATTTTCCTCTTATTGTGAATGTCGTGGGTACAAATTCTGCTTTAGCGAAGGGGGATGGGGTGGTTATTCAAAATATCATAATGAGAGTAAAACTGTAGATTTCTATAAAAAAACACCAACCTACAAACAGATACTCTTTATACACACATTTATCATAATCAATTGCTTTGCTTGTTTTTATAAGAATAATGTTTTTTGACTATTTAGTGCAAAATAACTCAACCAAAAGCTTGAGTTATGTATTTAAATTTATCATAACAATTAGTTAAAGAAATGTAGAAAACAATTTATTTGCCTGTGATTCGAATTGAACCTGAAGACCTGGTGCCTGTTTTATAAAACTACAAGTTACAAGTGTTTCATGAAGAAAGTTTCGACTAGTGAATTAATTGGCGTATCAATAGTTCTACAAGTTGACTCACAGCTGATGTAACACTCCCTTTGGAGTGCCAGATTTTGTTTTGTTGTGTATCGCTCTTGCGTAGGGATTCCGCCTCGTGTGGGAGTCATTTAGAATCCTCTGTGAGCGTCCTGAGCACGCAAGTGGAGTTGGAGCATTTTTGGGACGTACACAGTGCCGCAAGCTGTGCGTGTGTGTGGTTTAGCACTGTTGTTAAGTGGAGCGCAACATACACCGCCATTTCCTGGGCGTTGTTATTGGGAACGCAACATACCCTCTGTGTTGTCGGGCTTCGCCGATGCTTTGTTAACCGAGCAGGAATTTTCTGTTTGTGATAGTGGTAGATGTGTCCAGGCTAAAGTGAAGAGTGTTCTGATTTGGAACGGAGGTTTTTCTTGTCTTGTCTGTCGCTCACCTGACCGTAGCGTAGTCGGATGCACACCGGCTTATGGATAGGGGTTCTGGGTTTGATTCCTGGGTAAGGTATGGGTTTAAGATATACATACTGATATTTGATTACGATTTGATAACAAAGTTTAAACTAGGGCATGTTGACCCTTTGGCTGTAGTTGGTGTCAAACTGTGGGACACAAAGCAAAAAAAAAAAAAAAAAAAAAAAAAAAAAAAAAGAATTGTCGTTCAAAGAAGACACACATGAATTGTGAGAACAAGCAATGTGGTGTTATCAAGGGACTATGGTATGATATTGCAATATAATAGCGAGTGGTCTCTCGAGTCAAGTTCTCAACGGTGTTTGTGATCGCTCAGCTGTATGCTATAGTACAGTGAACATCTGCCAGGCGAAGTGCATTATGAAATTTTGTAATGAATTATAGCTGTGTGCTGTAATTTTCTACGGTTTTATTTCGCTACGCCGCCATGAGGGAATATTTCTGTCGAGCTTCTGTTATCTGCTGCGTCGAATAGGGGTACCACTCCTATCGTCTGCGACTGCATCAGTTTGGGCTGTCGTGATTTTCAGCCAAACCTGCTGGAATGGGGCTACAAGAGCTCTGTTGGTTGCAGCTCCGTATTAAATTGTTAGTGGGAAGTTGCAATTTAATATTGGTCATCGGTCCTGAAACTGTAAGTTTTCCTCTCTTGATATCCAGTACGACTCTTATAATGTTATATGTGTAGAAATTAAATTAAAATTATGGTTGAGAGAGCTGTAAATCATTTTACTTTTTGCCGTGTGTCTACCAGGAGACATTACAGGGTCGTTAATTTAATTTTTTTTTTTTTACGATTAGCCAGAAAAATTAATAACTCTGTTAAGACTTGCAAAGTAACTTGGCGATGGAAGATGTGCTCAACAACTGTTGGTCCCTCAGTTCTTGTTTGTTGTTTAAATTAGTAATCTCCAGTGGACATTCTAGTCTATAAATTTTGTCTTTAATAATCTTTAATGTTGTTTGCTTTCAAACTAAGGCACCAACAGTATATTTTTTATTTTATATTTTAGTTTTAAATAAACTCAAAATAATTCTGGTGCTTAGTGGAATGATGGAAGTAGTTAGCAGCATAGTTAAAAGGCTGCTGGAACTCATAACGAATGCTATAAATAACCTTTTGTCAAAAGCATAATATATATATTGAACAAATAGTGCAATTGTAGTGTAGTCATAATTTTTTGGTGGAACAATATATGGAAACAAACACACATAAATAAATAAAATTAATGGAAAATTAATGTAAATGTATCTTGATTAAGGTTATGCGAAGCTTCGAGAATGTCGAATCTCGAATCGAATCTCGTGTGGTTCGACGAATCAAATCTTAGTTTAAAAAGATTCGTGCCATATTTCACTTACATAAACATAAACACAAACATAATTTACATGCGTGCACACTGACAAAGGCACTTGTGTGGCATTAAATGCAATGCAACGAATTAATAATGTGAAGAATCAACCAACATTATTTTGCTCTTTCAGTAATAGCTATTCATCTCCATCATAGCGTATTTATTTCCGACGACGCCAGTATGTTAAGTCAATGTTTACTCTATGGTTTATATTACGCTATCCCGCATGTCAACAGCAGCTCTGGAAACAAAAGCCAGAGCTAGTTTGCATCGCGCCCACCAGGATGCGCTAGTGATGATGACGAATCATGGCGGACACGCATTTAGGAAACACAGACGGGAATTATGTTAACAGGTTAAATAATCTTTCTAATAATAGAAAACATTATGTTTATTAGTTTTTAAAAGAACTAAAATATATATAACTCCCATAATTATGACTTCATCATTTAATAAGTCTGAAATGTTTTTAGCGCCTACTTAGGAATGTTACGACCAAGACCAAAACCTCTTATGTAAACAATGCGGTACGAGATTTTTTTAAATTATCAAATTGTAGAACGAATTATTTTGATTAACAAAACTATCTTATGAAGAAAAAAAATTTACTTATTTGAATAACGCTGTTTTCTTGATACAAATAAATTAGGGCGCTTCAGTGTTTGTCTAGATAGATAAGACAAAACAATTTTGATTACTATGTTTTTCGACTTTGCGTTAACCGTGTTTTTTGGTTATCCGTGGACCCATTACCCCGGATAATCGGGAGTCTACTGTATTTGGAGATGCAAGACTGACTTGTAATGCGCATACGTGAACAGCTGAGCTTCATCAGCATCATGTGATTAAAGTAGCATGAAATATTCTTGTACACGAATGCCATAGCTGTGGTACACATACCCCAATACTCCGGGTGTATTACAGGTACCGTATGTAACAACGTCCAACAGACACGACTCCCGTTGACAAAAGTCAACATAGTTATGGTACATTATGCTAAATTCGTCGGAGCGTACCACAGAATGCGGACTCGTAAAATATCTTTTTGCGTAGTGTTTTGTAGTGACTTGAAACATTTACTGCCACATAAAACCGATACTATTAATGTTAATATACTCTAATGTGTTAGTAATTCATGTTATTCACTTTTACTCAATTGCAACCAGAATCTACTTAATTATTTTTTACATTGGCTCGGCACGCTTGTCTACCCTAGCAGTGTACCGTCTGCCGTGGCCATTGTTTTACTTTATTGGACATGGATACAGGACAGATTGCAATGGAAGACCAAAGTACCTATGAGCCTGAATCGGTACAGAGCGGCAGCATCCGGCCAGAGATTGAGTCAAAAACAAAACGAAAATTGAACAAGGCTTTGTGGAAACACTATGAAGTTGTGGATGAAAAAACAGCAATGTGCAAACATTGCAAAAAGAACATCAAAACTCCAACAAGTAATTATCTACTTTACGAATATCATGGTTATTTAATTTTTTTGTTAACTAGATGTGTGCAGCAACATAATATTTTTACCTTTTCTCTGCACAATGAATAAAAATTAAAACAAAATATTAATGTTTTAATGAGTAATTGCTGGTATCATTGTTAGTTAATTTCGCTTAACTAAAATATCAATATTTATACTGGATGTTAAAATCTGTAAATTGTTTACATTTAAACTTAAACGTTAATGTGGTTTCAAAGTATATAGGTATTTTGTTTTTATGTAAAATTCATGCAAATATGCAATACATTGAATTATTGAATGTCTGACCTGCCCCTCTAGGTACAACAACGTGTCTTATTCTTCAAATTCAAAGATGCCATGTAACTGAATATACTGAATACCTAGTTGAAAAAACTTCTCAGTGAAGTGTTAAACTTCAGCAGGGAAAAAATTCTCATGATTCAAAAAAGATTCGAGGTTCGGGAATCTTTAGAGATTCGATTCGTGATTCGATTCGAGACAAAAATCCTAGATTCGCAGAAGCCTAATCTTGATGCTGAGATTAGTCATAACTTGTAATTTTTATTCAGGTGTGTCTGTGTATCGTGAGTTTGTGTTTGCCAAAAAATTCTTATGCCTGTTTTATACATCAGTATAATATAGATATTTAATGACGAAAGGTAAAAGGTTTTGTGCATATTGATAACTGTGATAATTCTATTCTGAGGTTAGTAAGTGTTGTATCTGTAGTACTGCTTAGGGCAGTAGATTTTAGTCTTAAGAGTGTATTCATAGAGATGTTTATTTTGGAGAGTATAACATAAGAGACCTGAGAGAGGCTCAGCCTATCACTTATAAAGCATACACATTTTGTAGATGCTCTTTTTGCCTATGGGCCAAATGTTGAGAGAAGTTATTCCTACCATTTATCAAAGGAGTTTTACTTTGTCATCTGTTTGTTACTTGATCAATTGCTATTGTACCCTTTTGCTTATAGCTTTAACTTATGTGACAGTCTTGTTTGCTATACCTGAGTGCATTAAACTTACTTTTGCTTAATCCTTGTCTGCCTTCGTTACTTTCTTTGTCTTTCCCCATTAAGGTTTGTCCTTGAGGAGTAGATAGTGTGAAAGCAAGGGCGGTGACACTGTATTTTATTGCCAAACCATAAATGAGCAATGGCAGAAAGCAAACTGTAAAAAAGATTAGATTCTTAACAAAATAAAATAAAACAAAAGTATTTTGTTCTGGACTTTCTCAGACACGCTGATGAAAGAAAATAAAATGTATGCATAGAAGGAGATTTGGAATTTTGCAGTATTGTTAGGAATTGTCCCAGAAGTAAAGACTGGGGTTAAAATCGGGATGCTTGGCAGAATGTCAAGAAAATTACCATGATAAGGATTTTCTAAGAAATAAGTTTTATACATATTATGTAACAGTTTTATAACAATAAAATTGCAACAAATTTGTATATTGACTTTTAATACAGTTAGGTTAACATTTGACAGCTACCTAAACTAAATCAAACCTGCACCTTTCTCTTTTCTACAGAGTAAAATAGATAATGCTAAGAAGACAGGTGCTGCGGGGGTAAGTAGAGTGAAACTGGCACATTGACATATAGTTCTGGATATTTTTGGAAGAGATTCCTCTCTTGTGTGTAGCTTGGAAGTTGCAGAAATGAGAGCCATGGCCAGCAAAGGTACTGTCCAGAGTTCTAACACAAGCTGCAATAATGAAGCCAATAATGTTAGAAGCAGGTCATGGATGAAGGTGAGATGGCTGCAGAGGCTGTTGTGGGTGGAAAATCTGCTGAAGTAACAAGCCAAGGTATGTATGTTAAAAATTTCCACATATGCCGCAGTCATATGTGTTGTTTATGCAGACTTATATAACAACCTTGGAAGTAAATGTGAAACATATCTTCTCATGTATTGGCAGAACATGTAGCAGTAAGGCTCGCTGTGTATAATTGCAAAAATAGGGCACATATCTAATACATTTTTATTTGTTAATAATAAATATTACAGCTTTGCACAATATAGCTTCTTAAGTCTCACAATGGAAAAAATTTCATTCATACCTCCTAAAATTTATATTTGAATCTGAAGAAGGAATAAAAATAAAAAGTTCAATATACTGTTTGCAGAGTTATGTCAGAGGCATAATAAAAAATAATCGCTTATCTGCCTACCTGCAGATTAATTTTATTTTCATTAATAATTACTTACTCAAAAAGGCAAGCAAGACCTTACATACTGCATGTAGGCTAGCTTGTGCTCACACTCTTGGAATTAAGAGTGATAAATAATTGCAATTAGAAACTAAAGAAAATAAATTTAGATGATTGTCTTCTTGATCAATGTTGAATTGAAGTGAAAATTATTAAATTCGCAAAGAGATTTAAATGACAGCAATTCCAATAATTTTCTATCAGTACTTTCTTGTTTTAATGGTCTTTGACTCCACAATTCCCTTAGGCTTCATTGCTCTCCCACTATGAATTATTTCAGAATCCAGAGGGAACTGAAAATGCCTCTCTGCAGAAAAATTAAGCAACATTAGAAGTACTCATAAACACAGTTTCCAGAATTTTGAAAATTTTTTTTTTTACAGAAAAAACATGCTTGTAAACATTTACTTTATGTTTCCCTAAAACTATTATTATTTTACTTCCTTTCTATAACCAAACAATATTTTGAAGAAGGGCTTATAATTAATTTCAAATCTTATGTATTGAGAATAATTTACACGGCATTGGGACAAAACAATTATCTTTTGTGGGCTCTTTCAATAAAGTATAAAATTTTGTGTTCAATACCTCTGAAAAAATTGTTGGAACTGTTCAGATGTTGCACAAATTAATTTAAATTGTACCTGTTACAGGCTCCAAAAGGAAACGTTTATCTAGAAACAGCACAGAGAACAAAGTATTAAGAGAAAAGAGGAAGCTGCAACTAGAATACATGGGAGGTGCAGATATACAAAACTAAGTTGGACATTTTAAATTGGGAACAACTTAATTTAGCCCGATCTAAATTTACTGAAGATATCCGGATAGTCGAATGTTATACAGCTATAGAAAATAACATGAATGAAGTGTTATTGAAATGAAACTTAATTTATTACCATGGATATTATTTTTTTTTATTCTCATAATAAATTTGATAAAATTTTATTTTTACTTTATTTACAAACACTGTGTGATTCATTATGCCTGTTGTAAACCTGGACAATAGTAGATCAATGGGAACTGAAATATTTTAATTATTTGCTCTATAAACAATGCTTAATGAAAAAGTTTATTTTTCTTGCATTATGCAAATTAACTTAATATTTGCTGTTGACACCTATGTGCTGCTATAACTGGTATTTCAAACTTTTTTTCTTCCTCTGGAATTGCTATGTCGTCTCCTACAAGCAAATGGTAACACTCTTGCTCATGGTTTCTTGATATGTTGCAAAGTGTAACATAGCATTTAAAAATGTTTGCTACATATGTAGGGTTTATTCTGAGGTAGTTCAAGCAAGGGAGTTTCTCTTTCAGTATGCCTAAAACATTTTCTACAATACGCCTTATACTTTTGTAAGCTTTGTTATATAAGACAATTGTGGGATTTGCTAAGTCATTCGTTGCAGGAGACATTAACCATTCCTTCAATGGATAACCAGAGTCTCCAAGTAAAGCAGTTTCAGGAAATAGCCTCCAACCATTGACAAAGCGTTCTCAAAGTGTACTGTTGTGTAGCACTCTAGCATCATGCACACTTCCAGGCCAACTTGCACTAGTATAATACAATTAGTCAGGTCCACAGACCACAATACAATTTATGGAATTGTTACCATGTCAATCAACAAAATGTGGCTCGTATCCCATCAAAGCACCCACATACTTGGGGCATTAAAATGTTAAACAACAGAGGCCACATCATTAAGCCAGTTTATAACTTCAGGAAATTTAACATTGTTTACAGCTGCAACAACTCGTTCTACACATTTGCACACTGTTGCTTTCGAGACACCATGCATGTCACCAAAAGCATGATACTGTCCTCAGTTTCCCAACCAATGCAATTCAACACACAGTTGCAGTTTTATGGAGAAAGAGTTTTATTTCAGTTAGTTACATGGGATAGCAAAGGTCTTCAAGTTTCTCAGAACTCATGCAAAATCATTATATTCATAATAAGTCTAGAAAAACCCCATTCTTTCTCAGCCTTCTAACCTGCAAATTCATGTTTTCCTCCTCATCAGAATCGGTAAATCCATATCCACCTTATACTTTTTAAAATTACGCTAATAAAAATACAATACAGAAATATTAGCAGACATGGCCGGTATTTTCATGAACTTTATTCAGGTTATTTAATCAAATATTTTTACTTATTCCAGTATTACAACCTCTTCTCCTGTGAAATACCCATTAGTCAAATCTTTAAAATGCTTGTATATTAGTTTAATTTTTAGTATTTTATTTCATCATGATTACTTTCCATATGAAAAAAAGCTTTTTTTTTTAGTCGAAATCTATTCATATTTGAGACTGCTCCATTTTGTATCAACTTTAAAATACCAGGTGTTTTCAGTTATTAAAATTCAAAATCTGAGGCAGTGACTATAAGTGCTGCTATCTTGTGGCAATCACATCAACCATTTGTTCGCAGTGTCAAAATCGATTGTAGCGACTTCATATCGTTCCAGCCCACCTAACATTTCTTCGACACTGTTGCTGCCCGTTGTCGCAGATTGGAAATGTATAAAGTTCGGTTCACTCGAACAAAGATTGTGTAGTCAGAGTATGTGTTGGTGCAACGTTTAGAGTAATGATCCTTGGATCATTCTTGGAATAAGATCATTGGATTGCAGATGGAAGAACAGAATGGTGCAACTGGCCATTAGAGAAACACAATCTCCATTGGACTTGTAAAACATACTTGTAACTTGTTAAGTTATTACTTGTAACAGGGAATGTAAACTTGCAGTTTTATGAAACAGCAACTAATCAATTTTTACAAGTTACAAGTGAATTGTCTTGAACTTGTATACTTGTAGTTTTATGAAACAGGTCCATGAGCTTCTCAGGCTTGCACTTTACCACTGAGCTACAGTTACTATGAGTGAGAGATGATAAAGAATATTGAATTATCAATGGTATAATCCCAGGATTCAAAATATTTTTTAAGTTGTGATTATTTTTTTGTGTGACTATTAATGTTCATTTAATGTATTCCAAAATAGTTTTGATATGTATCACAAATCTTTATTTGGCACAACAATATACTCTTATTAGAACCCCAATGTTCATGAAACAGGTTAATGCCGCCACACACCGACAGCTATTTGGACCATTTATGCTTGGTGCGCAGGCATATCTTTCCACTTCTATTGCACACTAAAATTGCACCCTCAACACATGTTCAAAAAAAAATCTTTCTTTGCCAGCAGCAAAAAAAGTGTTACTGTTGCTTTTGAAAAATCTAATTAAAATTTATAGCAGGGAATCATTCCCCAAAAACTATGCCCTTAATCTTTCTTCAATATTTTACAATTACCTATGGAAATTAGTTTACATAAAAAAAAAAATACATTTTTGAAGGAAAAAAACAGAAAAATTGAAAACAAATTACTACCAAGCTTTTTTTATTAGAAAGAAACTGTAAAATAATAATTTTATTAGATTAAAAGTTTACAATTTGTTAACACTTGTGTAATTCAATATGCTTGTACATTTAAAAATTGAGTGTAGTAAATAGGATAAATTACTTTTATATAAAAATACAATTAGTAACAAATTTTCATACATAAATTTTTTTAGTGTTTCACAATAATTTTAACACTTAATATACACAGCCAAAATAACTAGGAAGACCGTATCTTATCTTTGAAAACACTAAAATTCTTTCTTAGACTTCCTCCTCACATTTAACTAGTATGCAAGTAATATGCACAAACGTGCAATTACTGTAAGTTGCAAGTTAAAATAACAAGTTGAATCAAATGCCATCAACCCTCTTATTACAAACATGATTATTTCACTTAATGTCAAACATTTTGAGACAATTTTTAATGTGCAACTTCTACAAATGACCAAGTTATAACCTAACTGTCAAACACAAATTGCAAATAATTTACTAATCAATTTCATCTAAGGATGTCATGCTTCTAATTTAGCTCCTTGAATGTGCAGAACTATAAAATGACTACAAAATCTGTTGTCTGTACAACAATAATTAGTTTCATCAATATACTTACAGAAAATAAAGGAACAGGCACAAAACATAAGTAACCTTCTTGAGAAACATTTGCTGCAGGCAGGGTTATATTCGGCTAAAAACTAATGCTGTGCGTGAGGGCGTGTATACCTGCAACAGTTAACCAACCTTTATTACAGTAGTCTCAAAATAAAAATAAACTTAAAAAATTAAGAGTAATTTAAAATAACTGCAATAACTACTTTCAGTCCAGACATTTAGGAGTTTTACCTGGAACATTTTCCGGGAGTTTTAAAAATTGGAATGCTTATAGATTTTGACGTGCTCTTTTCGAATTTTCACTTTGCCACCTCATATCTTTGCTACTCGTGCCATCATTTTGAAAAAAATGGTGACCAAAACAGTTATTAGGGCATATCTTCTTTCCGACTCATTTTATAATGAAAATAGTTATGTAATAAATTAAACAAGAAAAAATTTACTATAATTCATGTAATTACCTTATTTTTTGTAAAATCAATCATTGCAGTGCACGATTGTCGTAGAATCTACTCAAATATGCGTATAGGTGAAAAAATTAATTTCAACATCACCATGAAGTAGAGAGTCCTTTTTTTTTTGTGGTATCCCCAGTAGGCTTAATCCACATAATGCACTATTTAAAATTTTTAGTGCAATCTCCTTCACTTCGTTATTCTTGATGGACCAGGTTTCACTGGTTCATCATCCTCAGAACCGAGTGAAAAGTCAGAGATGGAAATTTTGTCTACCGTATCTGTGCTTAGGTATAATCAATCACCTTCTTCCTTGATTTTGTCATAGGTTTGCTTGAGAACAGTCTCTGTTTCTTCCTCTTCGTTGCTATTTTGTAGTTGAACTTGCAAATTATCGCAAGCACCATTGCAATACGTGCAAATAATGGAGCACTTTAACCCAGCCTTTCTGCATCCACAGGCTCCCCAGACATCCCATTTTGCATTTGCAAGAAATAAGTTTCAACAAGGTTTCCAGAGCTGGGGGTTCAAGTGTAGTGACAGGAATGAGCCCATCTCTGCTTTTTTCCATCCCCATCGCCCTGCATTTGGTTCAACTCCACACCACTGCTGGACCTAGTGATTGGTTCAGAACGAATGTTGTCCTGCTGCTGCTTCTGTCGGGGGCAGCAGATTTGCCTGGTTTGAGAATGTACATCTATACCTACTGGAGATAAAAAAAAAAAACACTTAATCTATCTCATGGTGGTGTGAAATGAGTTTTTTGGCAGTATGCGTGTTGGAGTAGACTTTGCGGCAACCAAGCGCTGAAACTACTGATTTTACTATTACAATTTAATACATGAACTATAGCAAATTTATTACAGTTTAATTTATTACGTAACTATTTTTATCGTAAAATGAGTCGGAAAAGAGATATTCTCAAAGAACTGTTTTTGGGTGCTATTTTTTCAATATGGCGGCACGAGCAGCAAAGATACGAGGTGGCAAAGTGAAAATGTGAAAAGAGCACATCGAAATCTATAAGCATACCAATATTCGAAATTCCCGGAAAACTTTTCAGGCAAACCCTTTTTTGAGCACCAAATGACTGGACCATTTAACAGTCATAAATTATTGATACTTAAGTGAAAAAATACTTATTCCAAGCATATTATACATAATTAATACTTTAGAACCCTGTTACTAAACATTTTATTCACACATTTCTTGTGGTCCATTTTATTGCTAGCACCAACTAAATCTCTTTAATTCCCCCCCCCCCTCCCCAAACCATTATTATTTTTACATTATGGTCAGATTCCCATCCCCCTGCCCAGTCACAGTGTAAAAAAAAAAAAGGTACTCCAAGCTTGACGAACTGGAGTGGAGTGGAGTGGTACTTTGTTAAGTCAATGGACTTGCATTCCAGATGGTTTAATCCTCGTATGACCATCCTGATCTCTATTTTCCATGGATTCTCAAAATTATTTCCAGGAAGATGGCGGTATGGCCAATTTCTTCACCTATATACCTTCATCATGTTGTGTGGTGCCATCTCTAAAGATGTCATTAATGAAATGTAAAACATAACTTGAAAAATAAAAAGGGCAATGTAAAACTACGTATACTTAAAGCAATGTTGTGCTGAGCTGAATCTGATAATATTTTCTCAATTAAATTAATATACAGTACTAACTAGGCACAAAAAGTAGCACTAGTCTTGCAAATCATGGTAAGTGACTTTTCCTAGATTTGCATCTAGAATGTGCAAAAAGTAATCAAACTATGTACTCTGTTTTCCTCAAATCCTGTGTTCTGCCACTGCTTCATTGAAGGACCTTCAGAAAATAGCAGATGCCTATGGGCTCATAGTTAAAATGTTTGTCACTGTATGAATTTTAGATAGCAAACAAGTCAATATTTACCACTGTAGGGATACAGGTATTTGAGCTTTTGCATGTTAAATTCCACATATCTATGAACTGATTTTAGTGATCTCTTTGCTTTGTTTTTTTATGGAAAATATTAAAAAAATACCAGGACTTTGTCTTTGGCATGATAAAGTTTGGAATGATATAGTGTCGTGTTATGCATAAGTTAATGCACATTTGCAATAGTGTGCCATCATATAGGCAACGTTAGTTTAAAGGAGTTATGTTTTACGTGGTTTTGGAGGAATTATTGATACTAATGCATGATTTTGTTTGACCATTACAAATAATGTTTATTAGTCATTCATTACACTCATTGTCTTCGTTATTTACCGAAAGGTAGACTAATAATACTTAATAGAGATTTAAACTTATGGCCATCACACTATAATGTCTCACAACATATGAGTATTTATCATAGTTCTGTTTATATTCATACATGAATATATACGGAACATTACAGAGTGGCAACCAACTAGTGGGGCCTACGAATACTATTTTTGTTGAAGTCTGTGTTAAAATTATTGTTTAAAATGGAAACAAGGGGAAGGAGTAGATTTAGGAGTCAGAGTCACCATAGGAATAGTAGCACAGACACTGCACCTCTAAATGATATACGATCAGTCGCATCGACATGCCATTCACCTCAAAGAAAGTCACATTCACAGTTCATACCTAATTCACCACCATTTATACCACAGCCTATGGCCAAACAAAATGATGGAGCGGCTGAAAACATAGTTACTGAGGGTTCAGTCTCTAAGAGGTTAGAATGACTATGAAATGAAGATCAAAATGTCTACATTCTGTAGACAAGAATTACTATTCTCAGGACACATTCTGACACCCACTAGGATAAAGACAGATCCTGATAAGCTAAAGGTTATCCAGGAATTCAATGCGCCTAGTTATACAGTTACAGAAAAGGAAGAACTTGCTATTATTTGGTCTCTCCAAAAGTTTCGTGACCTTCTGTTAGGTGAGAAAATCAAGCTATTACCGATCATCAAGCTCTCACCTGCTTCAAAGCCGGCAAGATGTTCGGATAGATGGTACCTATTGATGCAGGAATATTATATAGAGATGTCACATCAAGGGAAGTGAAAAAATTGTTGCAGACTACCTGAGCCGGACGACTACAGTTGAGACAAGATATATGTGTACACCTTAACAAGGAATTTTTAGTGGCACCTGCAAAATTTTAAAATTTATGGAGAAATAAGAATTTAGGAGAAATACTACAAAATCTAAAAAACTTGCAAGAGGCTGACCAGTAATGTCAGAACATCAGAAAGAAATTATCAGAGAGAAAACCCACTCCTAAAGTTCATCAAGATTATTGTAAGGCTGCAAATGGTACATTTATTCACAATCGAGAGAAATTAGAAAAATTTGAAGACTACTGGAAGCTAGTTCTACCGAGTTTAGGTCATGTGGGGTCCAGAAAATTATTCGGAGCCATTAGCCAGCAACTTTACTGGCCCAATATGGCAAGAGTCATAGCTAAAGTAACATCCTCCTGTCTACTCTGCCAGAAGGCTAAACATGGTCATGAGAAATCGCATGGAGAACTCCAAACAATTCTTTCTTGCAAACCATTGGAGCTGCTATCCGTTTACCTTTTTGGTCCTCTCCAACCTTCCAAGGCTGGAGTAAAATATATTTTCGTTATTTTAGACGTACATAGCAAGTAAATAAAACTAACCCAATTGTAAATGCAAATGCAAAAGCAGTGTTGACAAAACTAAAACACTATATTAGTATTATCAGACAGTGGAACTCAGTTCTCAAGTGATATCTGGCAAAAGGGTGTGAAGAGATCTGGCATAATCCCCACTACATTCTCGATGCGACAGCCACAGAGCAACTCAGTGGAGAGACGTATGCAGTCACTAGGAAATATGCTCCGAATATACTGTCATGATACACAATTGTATATGGCAAGACTATATACAATTTATTGAGTGTCATGGATGCTACAGAAATAGAATCTTAGAATTCCCTGACTTTTCCCTGTTTTCCAGAAATTTAAGAGAAAAATTCCCTGACTTTCTTTTGAAGTACATTCCATAAATATTAATGTGCATATGATTAAATGTAATATAAAAATTTCAACATGAGGTAAAATAAGGTTTTTTTTTTGTGTTATTTTGACGGCAGAATTGTGAATGTGTTTTTTTTCCTTCGACATGACTGGTGAGAGCTCTTCGACCCATATTGCTGAGTTGAATACTTTTGTAGCACAAAGTGCAGTACGCAGAATTTATGTTTTTAGCAGAGGGTTTGATATGCTGAAACTGTGGCTCCTTGAGCCAATTCTCCTTAAAAGTAGTTTTCTTCGACATCTCTAAGCTAAAAAAAAAAGTACATATTAATATTTTCAGGTTAGGTTAAAACATTATTGTTTATGGATTCTTAAAAAAAATATAACTACACAAATACAAAAACTATTACAAATTCACACCTAGCAATATAACGGGCCTACTTAGAGAATTACAATAGCAACATTACAACATGCAATACTTTACAATCTTACAATGTTAACTAATGATTCTGGGGAAAAATATGTTCAGTTATGCATATTTTTTTTACACAATGTAAGTGTCACGCAACAGAACTCACGGATAACAGTTCAAAAAAAAAAGTAATTTAAAAAAATAGGAAGAAAAAATGCAAAAACATAACCGCACACAAAAGTCACGTGTTTTTGTATTAGCTTGGTAGTTTTCAAAATGAGAATTGGTATTGCCTCTTTATCAAAATGCACTTTATATATTATTTATGATCGCATCAAAAACTAACTTCACCTGAAACAACGCCTTTAAATTCACGTAATAAGCTTTGTACTAACCTTATTCCACGTGAAAATAGCCTTCAAAAGATAAACGACACCATGCCCATTCTGTATTTCACTGCATGGAACGGAACATAATACAAAGTCTCAAGGGCAAATTAAAAAGGAGCAAAACACGAACAAATGAAGGCCTGGGTTCGCTAGTGAACAAACGAGTGCCTGGATTGGCCAGTAGTTATGGTGGGTGGTTGTTAACAGCCTATTGCAAAGGACAATCGTAGACCAAGCAAAAAAAAAAAGTGTCAGTTGCCGTGTGCCTTAAGCAGCAGCCTTTTAGCGAAGTCGCTCGGTAGCGGTACGAGAGCATCAAAACAAAGCTTTGTTTGAATTATACGCAACTTTAAAATTTCCAGAATTCGTAGAATTTTCCCTGACATTTCCCGGAATTCCCTTACCATTTTAATTTCCCTGACATTTCCCGGTTTTCTAGTCCTGTAGCAACCATGAGTGTGTACTCAACCACACTGTTCATATTTCCATTGGCATCACCCCCTTTGAAGCTCTGCTCGGTATGATCGGACGTAATCCCATCCCAATACCTACCAGAATACAACCCAACCGACTGTGACACGGAGAAACCTACTCAACAAGAGATTGAAGATCTAGTGAAAAACAGACTAATAAGTGAAGCAAAGAACAGGATCAAACGAGAACCGGCTACAAGAATCTGGAAATTTGTACTCGGAGATGTAGTTCTAAGAAAAACATCATCAACAATTAACATATGGGATCAGTAGCTGCCGGTATTAAAGAGCACAGGTGCACATGCACACCCAGTTTTCTACAGAACATTTATTTATTTTGTAGAGTTAAAAGTTCCTTTTTATCTTCTTTTACCAGTGGCAGCTGCCAGAGTTATACTCATTGCTTTGTTTGCATCTGTCACGGACGTATGTTTTTATTTTTTTGATTGCGGCGATACGGCAACGCTGTAGTGTTCACGAAACGCGCTGCCTGCATGCCTGCCTTGGTCCTTTGGCGCATGCGCACGAAGGAATTACGTCACCTCCTACGGGACATTTAAAACTTGACGAGTGCACGACTCTGGTGTGCTCGTGATTGTCCTGGCATTTCTTTGCTCATTGATGGAGTTCCAAATTTCAGCACACACAGCAGCACTGATCAGAGAAGTAAGTCATAACTTATGAATCAGCCCGGTAGATGCCAGTATTGTTCACTCCAATACTATCACCCCTAACCAAACAAACTTTTCGTTTTCAGTCTTTTACGTCCAGTGGAAACAAGTAGTTGCGTGTGGTTCAATGCAAGCGTAAATATCTTTAAATAATTAGTGTGCGTGTGCGTTTGTAAAATATTTTTCTGTGCCTTACACAGGACAACATTTTTCTGAGGTATGTTATAAAGTTTCCCTTTGTAGTAAGACTTTAACTGTGAAAATGTGACTGCGTTATTTGGTGCGTACAGCAAACATGTACGATTTTTAAAAATTGCCATAATGAATTCCGTACAAGTAATTTTAACGAACATAAAACTTACGTACGAAGAAAAGTTAACAATTAAAAATTTAGGTCCTGATCAGCATCATTTAGAAATAACTAACGAAACAAAGTCACAAAAACGTATTTTCAGACGTAAATTTAACAAAAACATTTACACAAAACACAAGTGGCTATGCGGCTGTGTAAAAACAAATGCTCTGTTTTGTTTTCCGTGCCTGATTATTAGTGCAGAAGTTAGCGCGTGGACAAAGTCAGGTTATAAGGACCTCGTACATTTGGGCGAGAAAATTAATAAACATGAAAACTCTTGCTCACAAAAATGCCAATATTGAACTTACATTGTTAGGTAGAATAAACATCAGTACACAGCTAGACAGTGCTTACAGAGAGTCTGTTAAAAAACATGATGAACAAGTGGACAGGAACAGATATATTGTCGGTAGACTGATAGATTGTGTAAAATTTTGTGGAGCATTTGAACTGGCATTACGAGGGCATGATGAAAGTGAAACTTCTGAAAATCCTGGTGTCTTCAGGAGCCTCGTTAATTTTGTAAGCTCAATCGACATTGCTATGAAAGAACACTTAGAAAATGCCACTGTGTTTAAAGGTACTTCAAAGACGATCCAGAATGAATTGTTAGAATGCATGTTGTGTGTTTGCAGGGAAAGAATTTTAGAGGAAATAAAACAAGCAAGTTATTTAGCTGTAATGGTAGATGAAACCACTGATGTGTCCACTTCACAACAAATGGTATTAGTATTTCGATACGAGAGAAATGGCATAATTTTTGAGAGATTTTGGTTTTTTTTTAATCCAGAAGGTTTAGACGCTGAATCTATATACAAAGCTGTTTATTCAGAAGTAGACTCGCAACTGGGAGAGAACAAGACGAAATTAATTGCGCAGTGCTATGATGCTGCTGTCATGAGTGGCCGTGTTAATGGAGTGCAAGCAAAAATGAGAGAACAGTATCCTTTTGCGTATTACATTCACTGCTATGCTCATCAGTTTAATTTAGTTTTTTGCAGAAAGCTGCAGCCATAAACAGTTCTGGGAAAATATTTTTCTCCAATTTGTCAGGTTTCCCAGCATTCTTTACTTGGTCTTCGCAGAGGAAAAAACTACTTGACAGTGTTGTGAAAAAGAGACTTCCAAGATTGACAGCCACAAGATGGGTTTTCAACATTCGGGTAAAAGAACGAGCTGATTGAGTGTTTACAAGATATCTGTTTTTCAGAGAGAGTAGAAGACAAAACACGACGAGAAAGCAGTGGACTTGTTTCTAATTTACACGACCCAGTATTTTTATTTTGGCTCGAGTTTTGTTTTTTTATCGTATTATGCCTCACGCTGACATTTTGTTCAAACAACTGCAAACCACTGACATCGACTCTGGAAAAATGAAAACATGTATTGAGTAGTTTGCAAGTTATGTACAGGTTGCTAGAGATAAAGTGGAGGACATGTGTACTTCAGTGGAGCAAACTGATCAAAACAAAAGGAGAAAATTATCATTTACATCCATAACTGCAAATGCTAAAGAAGTCTGCGATGCAATTATTGTTGGCATTAAAGATAGATATTTGTTTAATGGTCATTTAATAGTTTCTAAACTTCTTCACGTCAATAGTTTTCCAGTGTTTTCAAATGCATTTCCAGAAGAAGAATTTAGAGTAGCTCTTGAAACATACCCGTTTCTATCAAAGGAGCAACTGCGAACAGAGCTGCAAGTTTTGTATAGTAGGAATGACTTTCATCAAGCTGATGGTGCTTTGGTTATACTGCAGTTTCTTTTGAGCAATAATCTGGACCAGGACACATTTCCTCAACTTAGTAGTCTTCTGAGTATTATTGTAAAAACTCCCATGACAACAAGAGAAGCTGAACGGTGCTTCTTTACTCTCAAGAGGGTCAAGACTTTTCTTCGGAACACTATGTCAGAAGAAAGACTTACTGCTTTAGCAATGTTGTCAATAGAAAAAACTCTAATAAATAGCATGCATTATTTTAATCATAGTCATCAACAAGTTTGCTCAGCTGAAAACCAGAAGAATGGATTTTTTTTTTACAAATAAATAATGGTGCAATACCTTTGTAGCATTAAAGTTTGTAAAATCATATTTTTTAGCTTCACATTGCTTTCAGGTACAACACTTTAATAAGCTTAAGCCCAGCCACAAATTTGAAAAATAAAGAACATCAAACATTTTTTTTATTATTTATGTGAGGCTTGATCAGCGATCTACCATTTTGAATTACAATTTAAAATCTCTTAAAAACAATTAGTCTACTCAATAAGCTTCATTGTGTTAATTCGGGCTACAAATACAGACATGAGTTTGTGTAATAAACAAAATATATCTTTCATGACTCCAAGAAAAGCAGAAAAAGCTACGGCGCCGCACCAACACAGATAATCTGACACCAAAACAGGCTTCAAGAACAAAGTAAGGTAGGAGGTCTTCTTTTTTTTTTTTTATGAGTGCATGTGTGTATGCATGAGTGTGTGAACACCCATAATTTAACATCACCGGCCGCTACTGTATGGGATTATATAACAAATAAGTTATTTCTGCTCTATAGTGGTCCTTCCAAAATTGTTGTAATCCACAGAAATAATTGCTACACTTAAGAAGAGATCTATACAAAAATAATGGTAGGCAAATATAATAACCAATTAGGGCCATATAATCCACCTGTTGATAAACAACAAGGTATTATTAGGGTACATATAGTTATTGGTGATAAATTATGGTGTCAAGATACAGTTGTATCCTTATGAAAATTTGAGACAGATACATGTGTATTCTTTGTCATTGTTTGTTTATGGTAATTTTCTTGCTGACTAAATGTGGTGTTTGTCAGCTGAAAAATGTTTTTGTATGTGTGCGTGTACTCAGCTGATTTTCTGTGTTTGTAGCCAGGTGTGCTACCAGACTTAATTTAGGTTCAGCATTAGAGCATTTAGGTAAATGGCCTATAGGACATACTGATAATTTTGTTGTACTATGTGTACAAAGACAGCACCCACTCAAATGGTTTCAACCAAGAAAAGAATGTTAAGTATATCCATATATGGTTTTAATATATTTTGACTAATGCAATCTATGCCTAAGAGCTTAATGTAACATATGTACTCTGCATATCACAGAACTTATAAGTTAATTTATGGGGTACCTAATGGTCTTTTGTATTTGTAATCTATGGTTTACCTATCAGGAGTAACTCATTATTTACGGTTTCTTCCAAACAAATGCTCTACCTTTCAGATTCTTTATATCTCAGTAGTAACTCTTTACTCTAAAAGGGGTTCCAATGAACCACGATACACACTAGAGGGACTTTTCATCAACCATTACTTTCTAGATACACTTTGAATAATAAACCTAGTTGTTTGTGAAAAATAACTTTAATTAATAAGTAAAAAGGAGAACTATATTCGTGAGGATTTATTCCCACGTGTGAAATCCAGATTAACACATGTGTTAGGTCTTACATGCAAGATTTAGTTTCACTTACACCACAGACAAAAAAAAGTCTATAATAACAAACAACATATGCACTTTGGTATGTATATCCAGGTGATTTATATGTTAATTTAATATGTTATTAATATTTATCTGAGAACTAGGGTTATTGTTAACAAGGTTACCAATAATTACTCCAGATCAATATTAAGGATATAAGTTTAAGGGCAGAAGTATAGAAGAGGATCTATGTATGTAAATGCACACTAGGACATTTAAATAATCATGAACGCTTCCCATTCAGATAAAACGATGGATTGACAGAGTGACTGATAATTAGTGTGTGAATTTAAGTATAATCTTAGGACGCTGGGGAACTGTGAGGATCGTGGAGGATTGTGTTGTCACCTGCACCGGCGTTACCTACTGCATGAGCAGCAGGTAACCGCAGACCGGCCTTCACCAGCAGTTAGACCCAGAGCTTGGAGCAACTCGGACACAGACCTAAAGTGAAGCGGCCGTCTCAACAGTCCTGACATTGGGAGTTCCAGCACGGAGTGGCAATACGGAGTACCACAAGTGGAGTCTCGTGGAGCACAACACGTGTCGCTGTCCTGCTACATGCCAGCACAGAGTGGCCTAGTACGGGATTGTCAAGTTTTGGCGTAATCTAATTGAACATCCCAATTTCAAACATTTTTGAACTTATATTTAAATTTGTGCTGGAAGTGGCATTCTGAAAGGATACAGGTATTTGAGCTTTTGCATGTTAATTTGGTAGTATAATTCCAGATATCTATGAACTGGTTTTAGCAATGTCTTTGCTTTTAGTTTTTTTTATGGAGAATATTAAAATAAATAGCGGGACCTTGTCTTTGCCATAATAAAGTTTGGAACTATATAGTGTGTTATTGGATCAAGTGATATAGTTTATAATTCAATAATATAGGATTTTATTCCATATATGGATAATTTGGTATAGACAACAATTTTCTGGCATTTGCTTTGATGGCAGAATTGAATTTTTAACCTGTGGAAATGTTAATAGTGACTTTCTGCGTTGACGCAAAAAAAATTAAATGTGTTGTAGAATTCAACAGCTTTAATGTGAGATCATTCCTGCTTTGAGAGTAATGAACAATATATATTTATTCGTATTGAAGCTACATTTTAATAAATGCTAAAATAGCATATAGGGATTGTCATATTCGCTAAGACTATTTAAAATGTCATGTGATAGTACAGTTCTACATATTTTAATACTATATTACGTACATCATTAATACCAAGACTAGTGGTCCGAAGTTTAGACCTTTTGCAATACCGATTCTGTTAACCGTGCATCATAAAGTTTGTTTTCCCTGAGATCTTATTCAAATTTAGCTATAACAGTATAATACGTGTTGTGCATAAGTTAATGGTCATTTGCAATAGTGTGCCATTATATAGGTAACGTTAGTTTAAAGGAGTTATGTTTTACGTTTCGTGATCTGAAGGAATTATTGAAACAAATGCATGATTTTGTTTGACCATTACAAATAATGTTTATTAGTAATTCATTACACTCATTCTTCTGTTGCCTTCATTATATTATTAAAAGTTGGAATAATAATACTCAATAGAGATTTAAACTCATGGCCATCACACTATAATATTGCACAACATATAGGTTATATATTTATCACAGTTCTATTCATTTTCGCACATGAATGTTTATGGAAAATTATACCACAGTAAAAAAAAAACAGAGACATGCTAATTAACAGTTTTTGTTTAGTTACAGTATCTTAAACAGAATGCTGCATAATCACTTCAAATTATTAATACATTATTGTTCAGACCTAAATTGTACCCGTAAAATCATGTCAATAATGATACAAAGACATTTTCCAACCCAAATGAATGAATTGAGGTCATTCAAGATGATGAGAGGTGAAGTGATGTGGATGAAGCAATGATACTGGTGGGGAAGACAGAAGTACTCAGAAAAAACCTACTGTCTTACTGCAACATCTTCCACTTATACCATTTGCGAAAAATTTGGGGTCAGCCCTGCCCAGATGGAACCCAGATTGCCTTGGTGGAGGGCGAGTGATCTGACCACTTAACCACTGTGGTGCCCTCATTTTACAAACTTCCTGATTTTGTTTGCCCCGAGCTTATTTGTGATAGCTGATCGAATGTGATTGTGAGCTGTCGTGGAAAAACCCTGTCACCAACTTCAGTAGATCAGTATTGAAGTGGGTTTATATGAACATACATGGGATAGCAATTGTGACAAAAACATTCAACCATTTTTAAGTCACACAATGCCACGTAAAACACTTTAATCAAAATCTCAAGTTGCAGTTTTAAGTTACAGAGGGGGAGGAAATGTTTTTCTGACTATATATATTATATATATATATTTTTTTATTAGATTGCACTTTTATAATCGGAAAATGTGAATTTCATGATGATACATTTACAATGTTTTTGTTCATGTCCAAAGAACAAACACTTCTGAATAATGGACACTTCCTGCTGACAGGCAATTTTAAATCACCAGTGGAATAACGAGAGTTCTTGTAGAGTAGTAATTTACCATTAATGGGCATTATAATGAACAGATATGTACACCTATATACCAACTATGCAAATTTAAATGTGCAAACAGTTCTAAAAAAGAACAGGAAATAAATGGTAAAATGGAGAGTTATGCGAAGGCGGCAGCGAGACTACCATACACCCATCCTCCAGCACTTTTCATCACCTTCCCCATTAGCAACCACACCACCTAATACCTTCTGTCGCTTGCAAAGCCTTTGTTAAGTGCGCATGCCTATTATCTTGTACAGGGCTGCCACTGGTTTCCAACTTAAATCCTGGACTCAATACTAAAAAATCCTAGAAAATCCTGAAAACCTTTAGTATGAATGCTGTAAAAAAATCCTATAAACTTAAACTGAAGTACTGTAAAATCCTTGTGATCTAAATAAAATAATCATACACCAAAATTTTAACCAGTAAGCTTACTAAAAATTATTATTACCCATCAATTGTTTGTGGTCATGAAGCTGGCTTGTTAGTTTATGTTTTTGTTGCAAAGTAAACATGATGAAGACTGTAGACTGCTATCCTGGAATAACATGTTGAAATAAATACTGTCTTTTACAAACCAATTCTATTATTTTTTTAAATTTCATAGAAGTTTTTATGCAACCACAATGAAATTTTTTTGCTATGTCACTGTCTGGGAACATATTTGGCACTAGTTTAGCAAAGTTATCACTTAAACTTATTGATAGGTTGTTTTCAGAAAACAAATTTTGCCTACTGAACTTGGCATCAACCACACCATTATTTTATTTCACTACAAAACTGGACAGCGATGAACTCTGTTCCATACCCCTTTGATTTATTTTGTGACATTTGGTATTGCAGTGATGTCGCAGATCCTTAAGCCCGCCCCCCCCCCCCCCCCCCCCCCGCCCCAACTGACATTATTAAGCATAGAGTTCCACACTGTGCACTTTGCCTGGTAATCACTGCTCCCTGGCTTTATCCATTCTAGTTGGTTTTCCCATTCTCGTTTATACTTCAGCATAAATGGAGCTCAATTTGGTGATGCCTTAAGTTTTTTGTTCATCATAACAAGGACTACAAGAATTTAATTCATGTTTATATTGCCAAGTCCGAGAAATTACACTAAATCAACACAAGAAAATTCTGAAATGAAAACAATAATCATAGATAAAAGAATAATCCACTATTTTGCCACTTACGTATGTGCCGGCAGCAAGAAGACATTTATGAGTGTGACGTCATCGCTAAACAAGAATCTTTCCTCCTTCCTCCTCTTCTTCCCTGATGGTCTGTACTACCTTCCCCCCTTTTCCCTTACTCCAGTCTTCTCTCTGCGCATGCGCTCTAGCGGGCGGTCGCCATGGTAGTTGCAATGGCTGTCTGACGTTCTTATTATTTTAGGTTCGAACAAGGCAACATGTAATTAATTGAGTAGCAGGTAGTTCTCTGTGTCCGACGTGTGTGGGCAGCACGAAGGTTAGGGTATGTCATTAAATTTGGATTAGACTTTTTCCTAAATTTGTTTTAGGATTGCCCTTGGAAATTTTGTTTGGCTTACCATTAATTATATAGTGTAGGAATCATTTATGTGCAATAATGTAGCTCAGTCATTTTGATTGGCTGTGTTGCCTTTGGGCTTTGCCCAGTATTATAAAGTTTTTTTTTAAGTCAACTTTAATGTTCACGAGTGGTCGGTTCATGGCACACTATGTTAAAAGGAGTTAAGATAAACGTCGCGAGGAATTCAATGCTTTAATAGTAACTGTGTATGTGTTGCATTTACTGACTCTGCGGGGTCATAAAATATGTTTGGTGATTTAATTGTTTTTTAATTGTTTTATTGTATTGCTGTTTGTACTTCACGGAATAGAGTATTGTGATCATACTTACGAAGGTTCGTGAATCCATGACATGGTTAGGTTAGGTAGTAATGTGCAAAGTTTGTTGTAACCTTTGTCAGATGCGGTATTGTATCAGGCTTCTCCCTTTTGGTATAAACCTTGTCCAGTGTATTAATTGCTCTTGAAATCGCTCTTGCATAGTTGCGATCGTATGTACGAATCTTTAGCAGTTTACGGCTTAAAAACTTTATTGTATTGCATGAATTGTTCATTATATTGCATCTGCATGATTTAAAGGTTAGTCATTGCTCTGGCGACTGTATTCACGAGTTTTTAGTGTAGTTACGCCTTAATTGTTTTTGGTATTTACTATCATAAACTTTGTACCTTTATGTGCTTACTTCCGACTTATCGCTGTCAGTTTCATAGTTTCATGTTACTTGTTTTGAACAAATAAACTGTTATTATTTGAACGAAATTGTGTAAATTCCTTGGAAAGTATTATTTTTGTTGTAAGAGTTCACATGTCCTTCATTAGGCACCTTGCTTCTTTAATGCTAATGTTCTATTGCAGTTTTCTATTAAATTAATTGGTAAATACTTGTACTAATCCCCGAGGTTGGTACACGTATTTCAAATTACCTTAGACTACACAAATTACCTTAGACTACAATCAATTACAGTGGCATTCAACAGAAAAAGTGTGCAGTCAACCACAGTAACATATGTCACTTTATTCAAAGTATTCGCCATGTTGTCTATGTCTATGAGAATTTTTTTTTAGAAACACAAAAACAAAAGAAAAACTATGCTGCTTCTCTGCCATTCACAATTCTTTTTAATTAACAACGAAGTATGTGCAGGTATGACGGAAATTGCATTTACAAAAATCTGTGATACTTTAGTAAAATCCTAGAATCCGTGAAAATGGATAAAATCCGTACATCGGCAGGCCTGTTCTAGTATAACTCTTAATACTTTGTTTTATGTGCATCCCTTGCTGTTGTAACAGTTTGGCATGTACATTTACTAGTGTTTACATTGGTTATACACTTAAAGAAAATTACACTGAAAAACTTTTTGTGCATTTTCAGGCTTTGCCTTGGATTTTGGGGTTATTTAGAGTATTGACTTTAATTTAGGTGTTATTTCGGTTTTACTTTTATTCATGAAAAAATCTTGCCTCTACCCATGAAACAGATATAATGTTTTCAAATGCTGCGAGGAGAAATGTACGTGGTCTCCTCCAGTACTCCCTCCGTATTCCAAGGTGTATTTAGCAGTCCCATTTGTTGTGCCTGGTGTTAAGGATTAGCAGTAAACAACAGTGGTTAAAAGTGGAACATTTTAGATGCAGAGTTTGTAGTTTTTCATTTAAACTGTTTCCAGAGATGAGAGATCATAAAAGTAAAGGGTCGAGAAACAATATCAGTGCATTGATATTTACACATAGAAGCCTGGGAGTGGAAGCAGGGAAAGTACAGAACAGTCACCGATGCTGTTCCACACACACAGCCGAGCGCCAGAGATTCAGGTTCCTTTCTCTACAGAACAAGATATTCGATGTATTTTACTCCGGTTTTAAATGCTTTGTGATAATATCTGTGTTGGCGAGTATTTTAGTGTGAAGTTGTTTACATAAGGTATGTGTTTATGTACGTGAATTTCATAATGGAAAGTCGTCACACCAAATTAACTTGCTCTGAAATTACCAGGGTAAGGGTCTAGTATCAAAACCTGTATGATCCAAGCAAACCATACTACAAAAACAGGTCAAAATGGGGAGGAAGGCAATTATTACTTTAACTTTCTTTCCATGACCTTGTAGCATCATGTGCAAGTATAATTCGTCCAATTTCGGGTCGCATTGCCGTGGTGTTGCATGCTAATGTACGGTGTGTGTGTGTGTGTGTGTGTCTTTTTTTTCTGACATGTTCTTCATATTTTCAATATTAATGTGACGTTCCAACAAATATAATAAACGTTTGTATTCAAAACTTCTAAAACTTGAGTACATATTTGCACTAATAGTGTGTGATACCGCAAAAATTTCAAAATTACAGATAGTCCACAACCTAATTTACATGCCGTACATATGCCTGATGAAGCATTTAAAACTTGCACTGTTGTAACATTTACTTAGGTCATTTAGTTGCTTCTTACAAAAAGTTGGAAATTGGCTAATGAAACTTTTGTTCAATTATTAAATACAGGATGTCTTATGAATATAATTATACTTTATAATTATATTTTAAACTCTTGTCACCAAAGTAAACTGTAATGAATGACATTGTGGTGCAAAGTATCTAGGTTGGCAGCATAGGCACTCCTACGAATAATCCTCGTAGCACTTAAAGAAGTGAGACAGGTGCAGAGGTTAAGTCTACTTGGTGGCAACAACAGTGCAGGGCATGCGGTGGTAGGAGAAAGAGGTACAGACCAGGGCAAGCATATGAAGCATGCATCAGCGAAGAAAAAATCTCCACAAATTCCACTTAAACAGCCATGTTACGGTGTTCGGAAACCCATTCAGCAGAATCTTGCAGGCATGTAACAACAGTATGCAGTTACTGTTCCAGGCAGGATCACTTACAAGGAGCATGCATTAAGAAAAAGAAGCTAAACACAAACAGTAGCAGGCAAGGAAAGGCAGAAGGAACAGTTCACAATGTTAGGATGCACGTGCAGTCTGATATGGCAATGAGCCTACAGGAGCAAGAGCAAGACGGCACATTGGCAGTATACACATTGTACAAACTTGAGGCGTTGAAAACTAAAGCACCAATAATAGTAAATCTGTTGATCAATGGTCACAATCACAGAATGGAAGTTGACACAGGGGCCAGTTTTTCAGTTATCAGCTTGGAGACCTACAAGTCCGTGTGACTGGAACGGCCAGTCTTGGAAAGTTGTAATATTGCCTTGCGCAGGTCGTCGCAAGAACAGTTGAAGGTAAAAGGGATGAAAAACACTGAGGTGAGAGTGAGCAGTGGAAGAACTGCTATGCTTCCTACGTTGGTAGCTGAAGGTAATGGGTCAAATTTACTAGGGAGAAATTGGTTTCATCCCCTGGGTGTTTCATTTGAGGGCAGAGTGAAAGTGGATGAGGTGATGGAAATGGGTCAAGGTCAGTGGAAGATGAAAACAGGTGGGTCATGGAGCTGATATAAAGACATCCTGGACATAACAGTCTAACACCCTTAAAAATGAAGCCAAGCCTATCACTAGAAAAAGTCGGTCAGTGCTATTTGCTATCAGAAAAATGGTAGGTGTGGCAAATGACAAACTTGTGGCAAGAGGTGTACATGAGCATGTCCCTTACTCTGCATGGGCAACACCAATTGTGCCAATAATGAAGGCAGATGGGTCCGTACAAATTTGTGCAGACTGCAAGGGTACGGTAAACAAAATATGCAGGACAGAGAGTTATCCATTACTTACTATCAACAAAGAACTGGTATCATTGGCCAGAGGAAAATACTTCACAAAATTAGATTTAAAGGATGCCTATCTTTAGGTGGATGATCCAACAGCGGACATGCTAACCGTAAACACCCACCAGGGCCTGTTTAGAGTTCATCGGCTGCAGTTTGGAGTGAGTAGTGGCCCAGCAATATTCCAAAGATTGAAGGAAACCATGTTAGCTGGGGGAAGTGACGTTATGGTACTAATGGATGATGTTTTGATATCAGGTCCAAATAAAGAGGAACATTGGGCAAGAGTAACAGAGGTGGTTGCTAGAATTGAAAAAGCTGGATTGCGATTAGAAAAAGCTAAATGTGTGTTTGTATCAAAAGTAGTAAACTTTCTGTCATACACGATGGATGCTGAAGGTACTCACCTTATTCAAGATAAAGTGAAAGCTATTTGCCAGAGCGCTGTAATAAAAAACAACTCCCAGCATTTTTAGGGTTATTGAATTTTTATGAAAGATTTTTGGGAAACAAGGAAAATGTGCTGGAGCCACTAAACTGACTCTTTGCAAAGAATGCTACCTGGGAGTGGGGAGTACTACTTGTTACAGCTTTTACCAGGACCAAGGAGCTCTTACAGTTAGACAGTTTATTTATGTATTATAACTTTTCACTGCCTCTGATGCTAACCTGCGACGTGTCAGACCACGGGGTTGGTGTGGTTTCTGGCGCATGTCATGGATGATGAAGATGAACAACCAGTGGCATTTGGATCTCGGACATTACAAAAATGAGAATGAAACTATGCCCAAATAGATTAAGAAACTTTGGCTGTGATTTTTGGGGTGCCAAAATTTTGGCAATATTCGGAAGGAAGGTCCTTTAAGGTTATAATGGAAACACATTGTTAGATCCACAGCGCCCGTCACAAATTTTGTCACCGAAAAAGCTTTTCTGGAGTGTGCTGTTAGGCATGTATGACTATACCATTATATACCGGCCAGGGCTGCAGACTGGACAAGCCGATGCCTGAAGCAAGCAGGGTTACTGTCTTGTCAAGACCTGCATGTTCCAGGAGTGGCAGAGGTACTTATGTTGAAGGAGATGTCGGAAGCACCCTCAAACGCTTAGGCAGTCACACAGGCCACCACGGAAGATTTAGTCTTCAAACAGGTCAAACAGTTTGTGTTACACGGTTGGCCTCAGGAGTTATTTCAGGAACAGTTTCCACCATATTGAAACAGAAGGTTGGAAATATCAGTTTATGGAGACTGTTTGCTGTGGGGCACATGAGTGGTGATTTCGTATCAACTATGAGCTGATCTACTGCAAATGTTGCATGCATTACATGATGGCGCAGTGCAGTGAAAAGCCGTAACACGTAGTTACTTCTGGTAGCCAAAAATCAATAGTGAAATAGAGTATATTGTCAGTGTCTGCCAGACTTGTCCGTCGGAAAGGAGAGCTCCGATGAAGACACATGAAACATGGACGGTGCCTCAGAACGCCATGATCTTGTCTGGATGTGGATTTTGCTGGCCCATATCAAGGAAAAAACATACCTGATTGTGATGGATGCGTTTTCGAAATGGCCGAAGGTGAAACTTGTATCAACAGTATCATCAGCAGCTGTAATAAAAGAGTTGCGGGGCATCTTTAGCATCCATGCTACCCCCAACATGATTGTCGGATAATGGGACGCCTTCACATTGAGTGAAATGACCTTTTTACAGAAGAATAGCATCACCTTCCGTTATACACCTCTGTATCATCCAGTAAGTAATGGGTTCGCGAAATGGACGGTCCAGATGGTCAAGGACAAGCTGAGAAAGTTAAAATCAGGGGATTTAAATATAGACTGAGACTGCAAAGAACGTTATTTGCAGTGTGTACAACACCTAGAATGGTGACAGGCAAAATACCAGTAGAGCTCTTAATGGTCCGTACACTACGTACACATTTCGATAAGTTGTTTCCCCATTCATCGGGTCAAGAGATAGATGAAGGAGCCAGGGAGATTATTGTTAATATTGGGCATCGGTTTCGAGGAAGTTACCCTATACTAATTTGAAACTATTTTACTGGCTCTAAGTGGGTCCCAGGGGTGGTGCTGCAGATGGAAGGCACATGACTTACCAGGTTCAAGAGGATGGAGGGCTGATAACTAGACGGCTTACTGACCAGTTAATGCGGCGCACTCCGGTCAGTGGTCCTGAAATAGCAGTCTGCTGCATCGTGCAGTTAACTCCAATCAAGGAGGTTGTAGTGGGCCTTGCCAAAAAGGGACCCTAGGGTTGGAGATAACATCAAGAGGATGGTTGGGGAAGTCCTCCCAACAAGCAACCCAACTGGTCTTACAAGGGTACAGTGCAGAGCCATTTTTGGGGTTCTCATTGGATGATCCAGAGCATCCAGAAGATGAAGGTTTCCCCGGCAGGTCGACGGCAGAGGAGTGGCAGGGACGCTCCCAGGCTGTCATACAGGGTGCCCCTATACCACATGAACATCAGGGGTTCTGGAGGCCTTCAGCAGAGGAAACGCGCAACAGTCTCTGGTTCTCCCTACAGGACATTCCTGGCTCAGGTGAACAGAACCTGGAGCTGGGGACGGCATCAGCGGCAGCAAAGCAGATATTACGTGTCATAGGGAAACAGAAGAAATTGAGTGATTATGTTCTATGTGTCCAGGGAGAATCAAAATGTTAACATAGCTGGATCATTCTTGGAGGGAAGGAGTGTAATTTATGACATTGTGGTGTAACATATCTAGTTGGCAGCATGGCAACAGGTAGGAGGCAGGAAGTGTGAGAGGTTATGTTGTTGGTTATGCAATAAACAAAAAGCGTTGTTTGGGGCAATGAGAATCGCAACCCATAGGGAGGTTAAGGATTATGTGGAGACATAACACAAACATTTACAATGAATTGTGCCGAACCTTTATCAAGCGGCCAGCACAAAGTGCATTGTTGCATCAAAAATTAATATTTTATTGTTGTACACATAGTCTATTTCTTTACTTAAGTCTTCAAAAAAAATTAAAACTACATATATTCAACATCTTAATGTCACAAAATAAAGTATAAGTATCGAGTGATGATTAAGTTTCAGCGAAATGTGTACACAAAGAACATTATCAGTGGCTTCTAATGCAAATGGTACTACATTTTTATTGAAATATTAATTTATTTTGATAGACAAATGTCTCAAATAAAAGAAGACCACAAGGGCAACTATGACTTCTTATGTTGTCAAAAGTAAACATAACAAAAGAATCATGCCTAAATTTGATGAAGATGCCAGAGCAAAGTCCATTTTCAGTGGCTCGTTCAAAGAAAATAAAAACTTTAGTAGCAAAACATTATATAATTTGTAAGTGACAACTTGTAAACCAAGTTTTACCACAGAGGTGTGTGTATGTACGTATGTACACGCGCGCGCACGCCCCCCCCCCCCCCCCCCCCCCCCCCCCCACACACACACACACACACACACACACACACACACACACACACACACACACACACACACACACACACACACACACACACACACACACACACACACACACACACACACACACACACACACACACACACACACACACACACACACACACACACACACACACACACACACACACACACACACACACACACACACACACACACACACACACACACACACACACACACACACACACACACACACACACACACACACACACACACACACACACACACACACACACACACACACACACACACACACACACACACACACACACACACACACACACACACACACACACACACACACACACACACACACACACACACACACACACACACACACACACACACACACACACACACACACACACACACACACACACACACACACACACCTATACGTGTTTAGGGCCCTATTCGAGGACCCCATTTGTTACCCTTAAATAGAGGACCTGAATACACAAACACTAACATAGCTTCCGAGGACAATTACTTTAGCAAGCATATCAGAGGACCTGTCAGACTGAGGACCTTTACACAAGGTGTGTCTGGTGCTTTATCCGAGGACTGTAAAGTTTTACAGTTAACTGCAGGACTAGCAAAATCAGTATACATGTTTCAACAAGACAGGGTTCCTGGTAGTCGTGTAGTCGAACCAGTGGTCCTTGCTTAGGTGATACGGAGTCGATTCTCGGGGTTCTTCCGTTCTCTTCCCTCGATAATCCCGCTGCTTCTCCATTTACATTTGACTTCGCTTCATCGTTACTAAATAACTTACCTATATTTTATAATTTCCGTAAAAGTTTTTTTGTTGATAAAAACAACTCATCCGAATTTGTGTAAACATACAAAAACACATATATATTATAACTGAATTACAACATATATTTCGTTCCAAAAACTTCATTTATTTAAATGATATTCACGAAAAAGTTGTTATGGTAATTAATTTTTCTATTAATTGATTTTTTAAACTATGTATTACAACTCAATATTTGTAAGAGAACCCGTAGAACACAGTTTTTCAGTTCTATATGTTCCAATTCCGATATTAAAAAAATGTTTTATTTGAAGACATCAATTCTGCTGGTATTTAACGAAGGTAAAACTAGTGATTTAAGAACAAAAAGTAAGACCTATATCCTACTTATCTTATTAAAGGAAAAATTAATTTTCATACATATTAACATAGAAATCTCAACATATAAACTAATTAAAAAAAAAAATTCTCAACAAAATGTTTAAACAACAGTGATATCAATAATAAGAGTGATACAATTAGAAAAATGTATTCAGTTACATTTTATTACAATTTATAAAATAAAAATATAATAAGTTTTTGGTAAGAGAATAAATACTTTCCGAAATTCTTGTCCATTACGATTGTTATTAGTTTCACGAAGAAACTGAATTACGAAATTAAATAAGAACTATATCATACGAAAAACAATGGACATTAAATTGTTTAGAATGATGTTTCATGTTTAATATGAGGACCGCATGGTTATATTTACACACCAGTTTAAATTCAATTCTTAACCGAAGACAGTGTATTGCACCAATCAATCTAAGGACTTTTACACAGTTTGATATATACTATTCCATATTTAATAAGAGGACCGCTTGGTCATTTACACATCAGTTTAAGCTCAATATTTAAACGATGACTGTGTATTGTACCACTCAATCTAAGGACTTTAACACAGTTGGATATATTGTTCCATGTTTAATAAGATGACCCCATGGTCATTTACACACCAGTTTAAAATCAATACTTAACCGAGGACTGTGTATTGTACCACTCAATCTAAGGACCTTTACACAGTTTTATATGTTTTCCATGTTAAATAAGAGGACATCATGGTTTTATTTACACGCCAGTTTAAACTAAATACTTAACTGAGGACTGTGTATTGTACCACTCAATCTAAGGACCTTTACACAGTTTCCAGGGTGGAGAATATACCACCCTGTTGTTTTTGTGTTTCTGGCGCCACTTCCCCCCACCCCCATCCACACCGCTATGCCCGCTCCCCAACATGCTCCATCGCAACTTGCAATTCGTGGAAACGTGCGACTCTACACAAAATCAGCTCAACACGTGTGTCTTCTCCAGTGCTGACAACTTCTTCGTCGCTCAGTGGCGGATCCAGCTTCAAGTTTAGGGAGGGACCGATGACCTAATACCTCCTACTTTAATTGTGCGTCCGAAAATTTCGAAAACTAACAGCTTCTCAAGAGGCTATTTGAACACATGTATGACGTCACGTAAACTAAACAAGTATCACAAAAAATTAAAAAGTATTAAATTAAAATATTGAACCAAATTCTAAAGGTAAGATGCGGCAGGGAGCCTTTTATATTTTTTCACACTTCAGTTTTTCCATAGTTTTTTTTTTCTTTCAATGTGAAGTAGAGGAAAATCATAAAACGTTACCTGGTCCTAATCATCACAGTGAACCGATATTTATTTCCAAACCTGGCCTTCCAACGTGCGCCAACGTACCACAAAAACTCATACAGTCCCCTAAACTTTGTATTTTGAAATACCTATATTCCTAATCTACCAATTTCTAAAAATTCCAAATAAATATTAGAATAAAATGTACTTATAAACAAAGTCTTCATCATCAGCTTACATAAATTAATTTTTTACATGTCAGATTTTTATAATAATCACATACCAAATTGTATTTTTGTCGCCATAATTTTATTAGTTTAGAAATTTCTCTTGCTTCAAAAGGTTGAACCTTTGTTTTTTTTTTTTTTTTTAAATTGAGAATGTTATGTTTTTTGTGCATTTTCCATTTGCATCTCCTAAATGAAAAAAATTATAGTTTCCTTTTTTAAAATTTACTCCATTGTATAATCTATTCTCCTACAAAATACTAACAAATCACAGACAATACTTTAAAGGTTCTGTCATCATGTAGATGAAAAGAGACATAGATAGATACGTCAATTTCTTCAATACCAACTGGAGACTGTTCAGTCTTGAAAAGAAAGACGTATGCTCATATGTTTAAAGACAGAGAACACTTATGAAACTGATTATACGGTAGAAAATTTTTGTATTTATACATATTTAATGCACGTATGTATATCTGTACAGTAAGTTTAGGCTAAGGTTATTCTTCGAATAACTTTTGTTTATGCTTTGATCGAAAACTTTTGAGGACGAGAAACATTCCGGTAATGGTATTTATGTTTTTATAGTACTTCATGAAAGTTGTTTAATTCTATGTGAGTGAAATGTACAAATTAAATATACGAAACATATAAAGAATATCAACTTGAAAGTGTTAAAAATAATAATAAAGTTTTATAAAAAAACTATGTGATTATCACCATTTGTGGCCTTATGTGTTCTTATTTTATTAGCATGCCACTGTTTTAAATAAGTAATGAAGATGGTGTCGGTGAACGTTAGTTTAAATGTTTTGCATAGCATATCAGGATATATGCAAGGAGGTTGGGCAAAGGGGCATTAGTTCAGGTGACTTGTCAAATTGTGTGGGTTGGGGAGAAGTGGGTGGAACTTTGTGTATAAATGTTGTTTATTTATTTATACACAAATAAAAAAATATATTTTATATTGCATTACAACAAAAGATAGCGTACAAATCGGGTAAACTTTCGGCACCAGAATAGTGAAATAAAAAACACATGCCGATCCTAAATACCGAAATATGATGTAAATATTGGTAAATTACGTATTTTGTGATGTAATTTCTGTAATAATATTTACATGAAGCGCTCAGTTTATCAGTGAAAACCGCCTACCACAAACAAATTTTAAGTTCTTACTTCCAAGAACCGTTAATGAAAGTAGCATTTTTCGTGGCTAGTCAGGAAAAATGTATATCAGGTGAGACATAATATACCTAGTTTCCTTGAAACGTGTTTATGTCTACTCGAAGCGTTGAAACCGTAAACATTTCAAGCGTTGGAGTAGGACGAGGGAAGGGGGAAGGTGGGTGGAAGAGAAGGAGGGAGGGAGGGAGGGAGGGAGGGAGGGAGGAAGGAAGGCAGGCAGGGAGGTAATTAGGTAATCTCAACCCATTCTTAACCAAGTGCAACGTTGCCAAATTAGCGCAGTAGCTGTGTGTGGGATAGCTCACTTGAATTTTTCCAACGTTGCCTGAAACTGGTATCAATATACACGCCAACAAAATAAGAGATATATTGTATGTGAGCTTGGAAAGTAAGAGAAATTAGAAAGGGAAAAAAGATTAACTGTTACTAAAATACTATGTACTCGCAATGATAATTAACTTTTTTTCCCTTGTTTTAATACATCTATAATGATGAGGTGGAAAGAACATGACATACGACGTGTGAAAACATGATAGCGATAAATAAATAATATGTTTGTTCGTATTTATTTATTCATAAAGAAACACAAATCTACGCATTAAAATCAAAAATGTTTTTTTTCAAACACTTTTGTATTTATTTACTTACCCAGGTACCGAAATGGATGACTCTGAGTTAAGCTCAACAAATATAAAATAAACTACCTTGAAAACCCCAACTTGTAAAAGTGTTAATTCACAACTCAAATAGTTAGGGTTTCTATTTTCGCGACAGAATGGTCAGTTCTTAAAACCAGCATTTATTTATAGTCACAGAAAATGGCATCGAATAAAGAAAATCTGAAAGTAGAACTGGAATAGGATATTTTTCATAGTACAGGTAACTAGAGATGATATTTTATTATATTTTTGATATATGTTTACAGAAATGACTTAACAGCTGTCTGTAAAAGTGCATAAAATTTAATTGCGATACCCACCTTTTGTAATTATCGTTTTTTAAACAGCATGTTAAAGACTTAAGTAGATAATATAATGTACCAATGTAAGAACGCAATGAGAAATAGGTCACACAAAATTTATACCTACGCGTGAGATAAAAATGTATAAGGCCGTAGTTTCATTTTTGACTGAAGTCAATCGATAGTTAACTTAACAAAACTAGTTTTCCGTCTGCTTTAAAATAAATGTGTTGTTTTCTTATTATAAGCTTATCTCATTCCTATTTTTTATGACCTGAAGATTGAAAAACATTTGTTTAGATAAAAGTCAACTTGTTACTGGTTGTAAGGTTCACACGCTGTGAAAAATTCTGTTTGACGTTTTGACCAAGTCATGATTAAAAATAATCTACTAATAATCGTATCCAAAAATTTTCCAGTAACAATAACATAATAAGTCTAAATAATAAATAAATTCTGATCAGATAGTTTACTTAGATTTGAAACTAGGACTAAATTATCATATAATAATAAAAATATTTTAGTTACAGCTGCGGAATAACACTACCATTGTAAAATGAAAAAAAAATATGCTAAGCAATGGAGCCTTTTAATAGAATACATGTTTCATAATTTTGTTAAGTATATTCTTAAACTTCAAATACTACGAAAGGTCTATTGCATGACTAATCATTTAGCTTTTTCCAACCGTGTGTACACATAACACTACATACATAACACACATACGCACACTTCGTCCACAGTAACATGAATGGTATTGGAATTATTTCAATTTATTGTAACAGATTTTGGAAGTAATTTATAACACCAATAATATTATGTTCATTTTAGTTCAACCATTTTAAACTGCACAGTATGGATAGTTTACAATTTTCATTTGTTTATTTATTTTATATTGTTACGTAAAATAAATCATAAATAATATTAATTTTATTTACAAATTTAACTAAATATCTACATATAACGCGTGTGCTACGTAGTTTTGGTGACGGTTACTTACGAAGTTCATAAAAATCAGAGTCGCTAAAATTTTTAAATAGTTAAAAGTTCTTAAAATGTAACTTATATTATATTTTTTATTTCAAAGACTTTTTAGATGACTTGCAAACTTTCACATATATTACACAAAGATAAGAGCGTTTTCACGTGACACTGTAACAGCCTGGAGGGGAACCAAACGTGGAAAGGAAAATGTGATTTGTCGCCTGCTGTCAGACATGGCGTGAGTAAATTTGCGAATTATGGTTAGCTGGTAAAATGTGCTCTATACAAAACACTGACTGGCGAATGCGATTAAAATTGAGTACATGCACAAAAACCTATGCGAATGACTTGCGCGTTTCACACTCTTAGTGTTTAATGTCGTGAAATTTATGTGAAAAAATTGAAAAAGAAAGTTTGATTTTTGTGCTTCAAAGATTACACACAATCCCTTACAAATTAATAGCTATAATTCATCCCAACCTATTTAAACAGAGGCATAATACAAAACCTCACTCTATTGACGAGGAATCCAACCCATGCCCAGGACGGATCTAGGGCTTTCCTTCAACGGGGTCAAAAATGTGTTTGCGCTTCCCACTCACAATGTATTACAGACCAACAGCAAAATTATTAATTTGCGTCCGTGTACATTATAGTCCTAGTATAAAATTAAAGTTAACATTCGTCTAACCCGTGTACTTGAATTTCATTTCACAGGTTTAAGTATAAAAAAATTTGGTTTGATGAAGCACGGACTGGATAAAAATTAGTAATTTTCCTAACTAACAAATGTGGTGAATGTAGCCGACGCTCGGTGGGTTTACTTGGGGCTCTCTCGTGTTTTATCACCCCTTGAGGAAAATATATTTTAAACAAATAATAACAATTTTGTCACTATTTATTACATACAGCAAGCACTACGCGGCTTTCACAAGGGACTTCCAGAAAAAAAAATCTGTCGCTCTCATCCCCACCCTGCTTTTCCTCCCGCGGATCAAAACAACTGCATTCCATGGTGAACACACCACAGATTGCACAAGTCACTGGTGATGTTCTGGCTTGCGATGCTCGAGCCGATCCCCCAAGAGAGACTTCACTCCTCACAGCACCGAGTCGGCACACAAGTCACAGAAGTGATTCAAAGCCCACTATCGCCAGGCTCAGGCTTACATGCTATATTAATTCTTTACCCCCCCCCCCCCCCCCGTAACATTTTTCATTTTCTCTCAATAAGTATTGGTCAATAGGTAGTACTGCTAATTGAATATTATATTTCTTTTGCGTGTGTTGTTCTGTCACAGATATGTCCAACTGATATTTATAAAGTGTAATATAACGGGCGTAAAATGTTGCGTAAATGTTAATTATTAGCAGTTTCGCAACTGTCTACACTCATTTTGTTGTAGCAGAACTACAAATGCAAAAGAGTTCTAAAGATAAAATCTACAGAAATAGCCCTTATAGTAGAGAAATGTCGTAAAAATGAAGTCATCAACATATGCAGGCCGTGCTCGGCTTGGCTTCAAGGTCACAGGTTGTGGAGTTAAGACGGGTCCTGTTGTTTTTATGAAATATAAGTTTATTGTGTTGGTTGGGGGAGGGGAGTGGAGAGGTTTGTAAGCTGTCACCAGCTTCCTACCCAGTAGCAAGATAGGCACACATAGTCTAGCCGTGGTTTTACTTCGCTCCTGACTGTGCGACCGGCCGAACCAACAGCAATTAGATACGGCACGCGGCAGAAGCACCACGAACTCTTCGGCTGTGCACTTGATTTGCGCTGTAGGACGCAGCAAGCCTTGATCTTTACATTTAATGACCAATCCCCAGGTGCTTAGTCGGAGGAATTAGATTAGTTTTTCTGAGAGTCCGCCGGGATTCTACTCTAAATTAAAAATGACAAAAATCTCTACAGAAATTTGTAACATAAATTAACCTGCCATCTGTAATAAGAGACCAGCATTTAGTTATGAAGATACCTTTATGAATACGTCCTGTTGACAGCGACGAGTTTTGTTATGACTGCAGAATTTTTGAAATTAAACTTTATGCAGACAATAAACGCATTTATCCTTAATACTTGTCCAATAATTTGCAATAAACGATTTGTTCATCTCCAACTTAAAGGCGTATATAATACTTGGAAAGCACTAATAACCATCAGTTGTATATTTTTGGGTTATATTTTCGTGATAAACCTTCAGCCGAAGTTTGTTGTTTGAATTCTTACTCATACTGGATAGCATCAGTTCTTCTTCATTGCACTAACGGCACAGATATCCATGAACTTAAATCCTCTCTCTATTAATAGACGTAATTTTGTCAATGAAGCAAAATTTCCTTGAATACACCAGCAATAGTCTCTAAAAATAAAACACTTACATAGGTTGGTTACTAAATGAGATTTTCTCCATGGTATCTCGGCTTCCTACAGATAAAGAAGAATATTATAACAAAGTCATAAATTACAAATAAATAATAAAAATAATTAATATGGCTTAGGAAAATATTACCTATTATAGATAATATCAACACATGTAATAAATATTTTCTTTCGTTTCACAATCATAATCCTTGATTTATCTTCTCTTTGAAAATTTTATTTTTTACTTCCAAAATTTTCCTTGGCCCTGTATATGATTTTACTTATCTTTGTAAATGATCAAATCTATAGGGAACAGTCGGTTAAATTACTCGTTTCCTTCGTTTATGCGAAGTGGAAATGAGCAGAAATACCGGCCTTCCTAATTAAAATCACTGTGGTTAAGTAACAAAATGTACATTGTGTGTACCTATTTTAGTTAGAATCTGCTTTTTTAACAGTTTAACTATAAAAATGCGAGTAATTAAAAGCACGTTTTTAAATATTACTCTTAAAGTAAATAATTTTATGATAAGCGGGGGTGAATATGTCATCAGCACTTAACAGATCAATATAGTTGCTAAGTTATTTAAATGCACTGTATTTATTTCAGTAACATACTTATTTTCTAGTACACGTTTTAGTCCAATTACTTATAGCGTGAGTGTAATAAATACTATTCATTATTACATCATTTTTTAGGGGCTAGTGTTAGAAACCAAAAGGTTATGCAAGTTTTGTTTCCAACAGTTAACCGTATTAACACGTCCGTATACCACAACATTCTCTAGTGAGAAGTTAAAAACATAAATTTCAACAACAAATATGTTTATTGGTTTAAATTTTTTAATGGCTTTTAAGTAGATAAGTTTATTACATTCTTTACGATTGGTATATTTCGTGTCCATTTGCAGGCTATAAACAAGAGCGATTATAATAACAAATAAGTAATTTATAGACAATATTCCATTATGATTTTATAAATTATAATTTTTTTCTAAACAACTATTATTTATAAATTAATTTAAAGAGAGGTAAATAATAATTTTAAAATACATTCCTAAGAACCAAAGCAGAAAATTTAAATGTGTAAGTGAAACACATTTCTCAAACATGCATGTTATTCGAAAAGTCTTAGTTTTGCACCACGCGCGCAACGCGTGAGAAGAAGACGTGAGAGGATGACCTTGCGAAAGGGTTGGTAACCTTCCAGGAAGGAGTTAGCAACGCAGCCGGCCTACGCCTCCTCTCCTCCTGCTGAGACTGCGCCCAGACGCGTGCTGGAGCCTCGGGCCCTCTATGTCTCCATTAGAAATGTGCTTGCTGTGTTTATTCTGTGTTTTGACTGTTAAGTTGATTAAATGACTAGTCTGGAACCTATACTATTTTGAAATTCTTCATTTTTAAATATAAAATAAATATTTACGCCATTCCTCTACAAAGCTCTTGAAACTCTCAGTTTTTTTTAATCACAATGGTGATAACGGTGCGAAGATTTATTTTGCATATGGATACCTGTCCGGCAGCCGGTCTGGATTCGAATGATTCAACCATGCGACTTCGAAATCTTCTTAAGAGGATAGGAAAAGTAGCAACGTGCATTACTGACGAAAATATAAATACAAAAATAGAATTTGAGCGACCTCAAAGAATACAACGGGGTTTGTTATGTCGTCTAAATATTTTCATTATGGTGACCTGAAGTACAGAGAAAGTAAAAAAAGACAATATTTAGTTTTAAAATTTTTAACTTTCTTCATAAAAAATTGGCTTTAAAATAAAATTACATGGAAAGAAAAAATTGATTGTAAAGTTATAAAAATCAGTTAAGTTAAACCTCTACAATAACCAAATAAAAGAAAGAAATTCATAACTATTTTCGTTTTCAATTTTTAAATTAATGTGAAAATAATTTAAAATTATTATTTTGTTAAAATGTTTAGTAATTATATTGCTTTTTCTTTTATGATTCCAATAATTTTACAGTTATGTTTATTTCATAGATTGTATTTTTTTCTAGGGTTTCACAAGCCATTATTTTATTTTAAAAAAATTCGACTACAAATAACAATACACTCCATTATTTAAGGAAATCCAGGTCTCCATAATGAAAAGATCTAGTCGGCCAGATTATATATATATAGATAGATAGGTAGATAGATACGATAGATAGATAGATAGATAGATATATAGATAGTTTCTCAAAGATGTTTTTGGTCAGTTCGCCATATCTTCCTTACAACTTCAAAATTAATGATTTAATAATGTAAATAGACAATTTACAAAAATTAATGTTTTGAATTAAATTATTATAAAAACATGTTTATAAAAGCCTTATTTTGGTCACAAGTCTACGCCATTTTTGAGATTGCCGTAGCTATATAAATAATCTTACATGCATGACAGCTGTTGAAGCAAATTAACCGAAGTAAGTTCCACATACTTTTATAACTTAATTTGTAACATAACTTATTTAATTTTTTCATTACTTATTTATATAGAGTTTGCAATGTTACTTTATATTTATCTAAACCCCAATAACACTGATATTCTGTCTGCTGTTAGGCTATATATTATTTCTCATAGGTGTTTCTTTGCCGTTACGCTAAATCTCCCATTGTACTTCATCAAAATGTATGATTTGCATTTACACAGCAACTTTGCTCATAGATTCCGCATTATACTCACAATTTATTATACAACTTTGTATTTCCAAATGATGAGGAATGTATTTCCAAATGATGAGGAAATAATTTCCAAGAAAAGTAGGCATAACAATGACCATTAATAAAACACAAGGTCAGACGCTTTAAAGGGCAGGTTTATATTTCCCAGAACCTCTTTACCACATGGTTTTTTCACGAGTTCGTATATTCAAAGGTAGGCCTATTTATGTTTGTATCAGGCACATACAGCCAAAAAGTAAACGATTATCACATTATAACTTCTAACATTGTTATTGAAGAAGATTTTAACTGTAAGAAGTGTAAAAATAAATATTCGATACGGCCAAAATCTGTTGGTACTATATTTTCAATACTTTGCATTAATAAATACTTGCATTTACATACTACCCCATTATTATATTACCATTCGATGTCTGATCAAGATAAAATGTTATATTCGCACGGGTAAGTTATTTGTTTTTATATTCTCGTCATTCATCCTTACAGCTCCCGCACACTAGGCGACTAATCACACAAATGACATGGTCTGCATCCACCTTCAAGTCGTAGCGACACGCCTGAGCCTGGCCGCCGCGGACAAGTGTGTGCTCTCTCAGTAGTTGCCACGCACTCTCAGGTCACGGCGAACTGGCCACGGCAACTTGGCCGTCTAGTGCGGGAGCTGTTAAACATTATATTTTAGGATTGGCATCCATGTTTTCTGGACCCGGCCACAGGCTGAAAGCAGTGATGTTGTTATCCATGCGGTGTCATTATTGACAGTTGAAATAACCATAAAGCCATTAATTATTATCTCCTTTAAAGAGTTACTTTATGTGATTAAATACTACATATCTCAAAATAAATAAGCTACTTTAATACACGTGCTGTTCTGTTAAAACCAAAGTTAATACAATTGTTGATATCAATCACTTCACCACTTGATGCCGGGAACATAAAATGGGAACGTTTTAAAAACTGATCTCATCTAACTTACGTCAAGTACGTCACAAACCATCTCCCGAATGGTCTTTTGCTATAAAATACGTAAAGAGGCCGGCAAAAATGTGTTTAGTTCAAGTCGTACAAACGTTCATGGAAGTTACTTAGTTATATATTTGAGTTCATATTATGATACGCAAACACAAGTATCTATAGGTGTAATTTTGCAGAACTACACAGCGTTGTCTATGTCATTAACATTAAACTAGGTCAAAGTTATTCTGTTTATTTTACCAAGGCGTGAAAGTGAGAATTTCTCAAGAATATCTGAATAACTGTTTATTTATCCTTACATATACATTTATTATCTCAAAGGCGGCCATATTGTGTTTTCGCTACGTATGGCCACATGTGACACAACGCTAAGGCGGAAGAATACTTTGTGATCCTTACGGTGTTCCCGAGCCGTGATAAAACAGTCTGCGTTTGAACTTCACTGTGAGAAACGATAGCAACAATATTCACTGAAATATCATTTGCAAGTTTCATAAAAATTATAATTTGTCATCATTATAAAACTATTGCAAGTAGTGTTGTACGTTTTCTCGTAAAAATACATATTTATAATCAAATTCCCATGAACGCAATGAAACACGCAGTAAAATATTTTCGGGGCGGTAAATTAATCTTAAGAAATATGTTGTTCAATAATAAATTTTTTCCCAAAAAATATATTTGTTTAATGAAACAACGTAGGTTACGTAAATTATTTTTATTTATTATCTAGGGATGAGCAGTATGATGGAGGAGGGGGGGAGGAAGCAAATTGCCAGAAGTATTAAAAAACATTGGTTAAGTCAAAGCGTTCAGAAGCATAAAAAAAGACTTTATTTGATGCCCCTGACTTTTTACTTACTGACATCGCCGATAAAGTAAACGTGTATAGACGGTTGCAGTGAATGTCCGAAAATATTCGTGTATGGACTGCACTACACGAATCTGAAATAACAACTAAGAAGGCAAAATTCGTTTGTAAAACAGCGTTTTATACATTCCAGGAAAACGCAAATTTCAGCTCTTGTATTCAAATGGTTGCAACTTTTATGTTTAACCGCATCCAGTAGGCAAAATTGAACAAGCTTAAAACGTCCACACACCATTTGGGTGTATATATAGGTACATATATATATATACATATGTATAACATATAAAATCACTGTTCGTACAACGTACAAGTCCTCGTTTACCACCAGAAAATGCAAGGCCCTCTGATAGCAGTGTAAATACCAACGTGTGTGTGAAGCTATAGGTCCGCACTTCATATGGGTATATTTATATAATATTAACACACTGTGCCTCCAAGTCCTCGTTTAACACCAGAATATGCAAGGTCCTCCGATTGCAGTGTAAATGCCAACGTGTGTTTGAAGCCATAGGTCCGCACTTCATATGGGTATATTTATATCATATTAACACACTGTGCCTACAAGTCCTCGTTTAACACCAGAATATGCAAGGTCTTCTGATTGCAGTTTAAATACCAACGTGTGTTTGAAGCCATAGGTCCTCTTTTCATATGGGTACGTTTATATCATCTAACACACTATACTTACAAGTCCTTCGTTTAACACCAGAAAATGCAAGGTCTTCTGATTACGGTGTAAATGCCTTTGTGTGTTTGAAGTTATAGGTCCGCATTTCACATGGGTGTATATATATATATATATATATATATATATATATATATATATATATATATATATATATATATATAGTTTGGCACCGACTTTAAACCGATTAGTAGGTAGCACCTACCAATTATAATATTTTATTAAAATTATAGGTAATAATTATGTTTGGACAAGAACTGTCACATCAAAATTTATTGTATTGTTTATACAATTACAATGTGAAAATTCGTATCCAAACATATTACCTATAATTTTAATAAAATATTATAATTGTAATTATTTATTTTTCGATTTCTAGTACCTATAGTATTTTGTTGTGTTTTTTTAGGTCCGTTTGGTTTTTTAAAAATATTATTTTTATGTTTTAATCTTCATGTTCGAAGGCTTAGGGTAATTATGACTTCCAAATAAAATTAAAAATACATATTTCTAATAATACATATTCCTACTAAGAAGTTTATGAATTGAATGTAAGATAAAGGCTGTAAAGTAACGCGTAATAAAGAATTAATTGTTCATGTAGCACAGCTTACATGTATACGCCTGAAATGGCACCCAGTTAAGGTCCTCGGATCATGCGTCTGTGGCTTCGTAATGTGTGAAATGAGAGACGTCCACCACGTCCTCGCAACCAGCGTTAGACACTACGGATATGTGTATTAGATGTGTGTAAACTCGAGCGAAATGTCCTCGTTTGGAGCGTTGAGAAACATGGGATACACACAGTGTGTAAAGGAGTGTAAGTGACAACGATACTAGCGCGACGTGGTGGTAACACACACGCACTACATACTTGATTCTCTACGGTCTATCCGAGGACCTCAAAAAAAATTTAAAAATCATGTTTTCACACACTAGGTTGACAGAACAGCGTGAATCCGAGGTCTTTTAATCCGAGGACCTGAGGGAGGTCCTCGGATTGCCAAAGGTCCTCGGATCCACGCTGAAATATCATGCGCAAGTCCTCGGATGATACCCTAAGTCCACACGCACGCACGCACGCACGCACGCACGCACGCACGCACGCACGCACGCACACACACACACACACACACACACACACACACACACACACACACACACACACACACACACACACACACACACACACACACACACACACACACACACACACACACACACACACACACACACACACACACACACACACACACACACACACACACACACACACACACACACACACACACACACACACACACACACACACACACACACACACACACACACACACACACACACACACACACACACACACACACACACACACACACACACACACACACACACACACACACACACACACACACACACACACACACACACACACACACACACACACACACACACACACACACACACACACACCTATACGTACTTAGGCCCCTATTCGAGGACCCCATTTGTTACCCTTAAATAGAGGACCTGAATACACAAACACTAACATAGCTTCCGAGGACTATTACTTTAGCAAGCATATCAGAGGACCTGTCAGACTGAGGACCTTCACACAAGGTGTGTCTGGTGCTTTATCCGAGGACTGTAAAGTTTTACAGTTAACTGCAGGACTAGCAAAATCAGTATAAATGTTTCATCAAGACAGGGTTCCTGGTAGTCGTGTAGTCGAACCAGTGGTCCTTGCTTAGGTGATACGGATTCGATTCTCGGGGTTCTTCCGTTCTCTTCCCTCGATAATCCCGCTGCTGCCCCATTTACATTTGACTTCGCTTCATCGTTACTAAATAACTTACCTATATTTTATAATTTCCGTAAAAGTTTTTTTGTTGATAAAAACAACTCATCCAAATTTGTGTAAACATACAAAAACACATATATATATTATAACTGAATTACAACATATATTTCGTTCCAAAAACTTCATTTATTTAAATGATATTCACAAAAAAGTTGTTATGGTAATTAATTTTTCTATTAATTAATTTTTTTAACTATGAATTACAACTCAATATTTGTAAGAGAACCCGTAGAACACAGTTTTTCAGTTCTATATGTTCCAATTTCGATATAAAAAAAAAATTTTTATTTGAAGACATCAATTCTGCTGGTATTTAACGAAGGTTTCAACCAACCTAAATAATAAAACTAGATAAAACTAGTGATTTAAGAATAAAAAGTAAGAACTATATCCTACTTATCGTATTAAAGGAAAAATTTAATTTTCATACATATTAACATAGAAATCTCAACATATAAACTACTTAAAAAAACAAATAAATTCTCAACAAAATGTTTAAACAACAGTGCTATCAATAATAACAGTGATACAATTAGAAAAATGTATTGTTACATTTTATTACAATTTATAAAATTAAGATATTATAAGTTTTTGGTAAGAGAATAAATACTTTCCGAAATTCTTGTCCATTACGATTGTTATTAGTTTCACGAAGAAACTGAATTACGAAATTAAATAAGAACTATATTCTACGAAAAACAATGGACATTAAATTGTTTAGAATGATGTTTCATGTTTAATATGAGGACCGCATGGTTATATTTACACACAGTTTAAATTCAATTCTTAACCGAAGACAGTGTATTGCACCAATCAATCTAAGGACTTTTACACAGTTTGATATATACTATTCCATATTTAATAAGAGGACCACGTGGTCATTCACACATCAGTTTAAGCTCAATATTTAAACGATGACTGTGTATTGTACCACTCAATCTAAGGACTTAAACACAGTTGGATATATTGTTCCATGTTTAATAAGATGACCCCATGGTCATTTACACACCAGTTTAAAATCAATACCTAACCGAGGACTGTGTATTGTACCTCTCAATCTAAGGACCTTTACACAGATTTATATGTTTTCCATGTTAAATAAGAGGACATCATGGTTTTATTTACACGCCATTTTAAACTAAATACTTAACTGAGGACTGTGTATTGTACCACTCAATCTAAGGACCTTTACACAGTTTCCAGGGTGGAGAATATACCACCCTGTTGTTGTTTTTGTGTTTCTGGCGCCACTTCCCCCCACCCCCATCCACACCGCTCTGCCCGCTCCCCAACATGCTCCATCGCAACTTGCAATTCGTGGAAACGTGCGACTCTACACAAAATCAGCTCAACACGTGTGTCTTCTCCAGTGCTGACAACTTCTTCGTCGCTCAGTGGCGGATCCAGCTTCAAATTTAGGGAGGGACCGATGACCCAATACCTCCTACTTTAATTGTGCGTCCAAAAATTTCGAAAACTAACAGCTTCTCAAGAGGCTATTTGAACACATGTATGACGTCACGTAAACAAAACAAGTATCACAAAAAATTAAAAAGTATTAAATTAAAATATTGAACCAAATTCTAAAGGTCAGATGCGGCAGGGAGCCATTTATATTTTTTCACACTTCAGTTTTTCGATAGTTTTTTTTTCTTTCAATGTGAAGTAGAGGAAAATCATAAAACGTTACCTGGTCCTAATCATCACAGTGAACCAATATTTATTTCCAAACCTGGCCTTCCAACGTGCGCCAACGTACCACAAAAACTCATACAGTCCCCTAACCTTTGTATTTTGAAATACCTAGATTCCTAATCTACCAATTTCTAAAAATACCAAATAAATATTGGAACAAAATGTACTTATAAACAAAGTCTTCATCATCAGCTTACATAAATTAATTTTTTACATGTGAGATTTTTATAATAATCACATACCAAATTGTATTTTTGTCGCCATAATTTTATTAGTTTAGAAATTTCTCTTGCTTCAAAAGGGTGAACCTTTATTTTTTTTTAAATTGAGAATGTTATGTTTTTTTGTGCATTTTCCATTTGCATCTCCTAAATGAAATAAATTATAGTCTGCGTTTTTTAAATTTACTCCATTGTATAATCTATTCTCCTACAAAATACTAACAAATCACAGACAATACTTTAAAGGTTCTGTCATCATGTAGATGAAAAGAGACATAGATAGATACGTCAATTTCTTCAATACTAACTGGAGACTGTTCAGTCTTGAAAAGAAAGACGTATGCTCATATGTTTAAAGACAGAGAACACTTATGAAACTGATTATACGGTAGAAAATTTTTGTATTTATACATATTTAATGCACGTATGTATATCTGTACAGTAAGTTTAGGCTAAGGTTATTCTTCGAATAACTTTTGTTTCTGCTTTGATCGAAAACTTTTAAGGACGAGATACATTCCGGTAATGGTATTTATGTTTTTATAGTACTTCATAAAAGTTGTTTAATTCTATGTGAATGAAATGTACAAATGAAATATACGAAACATATAAAGAATATCAACTTGAAAGTGTTAAAAATAATAAAATAGTTTTATAAAAAAACTATGTGATTATCACCATTTGTGCCCTTATGTGTTCTTATTTTATTAGCATGCCACTGTTTTAAATAAGTAATGAAGATGGGGTCGGAGAACGTTAGTTTAAATGTTTTGCATAGCATAGCAGGATATATGCAAGGAGGTTGGGCAAAGGGGCATTAGTTCAGGTGGCTTGTCAAATTGTGTGGGTTGGGGAGAAGTGGGTGGAACTTTGTGTATAAATGTTGTTTATTTATTTATACACAAATAAAAACATATATTTTATGATATTGCATTACAACAAAATATGGGGTACAAATCGGGTAAACTTTCGGCACCAGAATAGTGAAATAAAAAACACATGCCGATCCTAAATACCGAAATATGATGTAAATATTGGTAAATTACGTATTTTGTGATGTCATTTCTGTAATAATATTTACATGAAGCGCTCAGTTTATCAGTGAAAACCGCCTACCACAAACAAATTTTAAGTTCTTACTTCCAAGAACCGTTAATGAAAGTAGCATTTTTCGTGGCTAGTCAGGAAAAATGTATATCAGGTGAGACATAATATACCTAGTTTCCTTGAAACGTGTTTATGTCTACTCGAAGTGTTGAAACAGCGTAAACATTTCAAGCGTTGGAGTAGGACGAGGGAAGGGGGAAGGGGGAGGGAGGGTGGGAGGGAGGGAAGGGGGAAGGGGGAGGGAGGGAGGGAGGGAGGGAGGGAGGAAGGAAGGCAGGCAGGCAGGGAGGTAATTAGGTAATCTCAACCCATTCTTAACCAAGTGCAACGTTGCCAAATTAGCGCAGTAGCTGTGTGTGGGATAGCTCACTTGAATTTTTCCAACGTTGCCTGAAACTGGTATCAATATACACACCAACAAAATAAGAGATATCTTGTATGTGAGCTTGGAAAGTAAGAGAAATTAGAAAGGGAAAAAAGATTAACTGTTACTAAAATACTGAGTACTCGCAATGATAATTAACTTTTTTTTCCTTGTTTTAATACATCTATAATGATGAGGTGGAAAGAACATGACATACGACGTGTGAAAACATGATAGCGATAAATAAATAATATGCTTGTTCGTATTTATTTATTCATAAAGAAACACAAATCTACGCATTAAAATAAAAAATGTTTTTTTTTTCAAACACTTTTGTATTTATTTACTTACCCAGGTACCGAAATGGATGACTCTGAGTTAAGCTCAACAAATATAAAATAAACTACCTTGAAAACCCCAACTTGTAAAAGTGTTAATTCACAACTCAAATAGTTAGGGTTTCTATTTTCGCGACAGAATGGTCAGTTCTTAAAACCAGCATTTATTTATAGTCACAGAAAATGGCATCGAATAAAGAAAAACTGAAAGTAGAACTGGAATAGGATATTTTTCATAGTACAGATAACTAGAGATGATATTTTATTATATTTTTGATATATGTTTACAGAAATGACTTAACAGCTGTCTGTAAAAGTGCATAAAATTTAATTGCGATACCCACCTTTTGTAATTATCGTTTTTTAAACAGCATGTTAAAGACTTAAGTAGATAATATAATGTACCACTGTAAGAACGCAATGAGAAATAGGTCACACAAAATTTATACCTACGCGTGAGATAAAAATGTATAAGGCCGTAGTTTCATTTTTGACTGAAGTCAATCGATAGTTAACTTAACAAAACTAGCTTTCCGTCTGCTTTAAAATAAATGTGTTGTTTTCTTATTATGAGCTTATCTCATTCCTATTTTTTATGACCTGAAGATTGTACATGAAAAACATTTGTTTAGATAAAAGACAACTTGTTACTGGTTGTAAGGTTCACACGCTGTGAAAAATTCTGTTTGACGTTTTGACCAAGTCATGATTAAAAATAATCTACTAATAAACGTATCCAAAAATTTTCCAGTAACAATAACATAATAAGTCTACATAATAAATAAATTCTCATCAGATAGTATACTTAGATTTGAAACTAGGACTAAATTATCATATAATAATAAAAATATTTTAGTGAAAGCTGCGGAATAACACTACCATTGTAACATGAAAAAAAAAAAATGCTAAGCAATGGAGCCTTTTCATAGAATACATGTTTCATAATTTTGTTAAGTATATTCTTAAACTTCAAATACTACGAAAGGTCTATTGCATGACTAATCATTTAGCTTTTTCCAACCGTGTGTACATAATAACACTACATAACACACATACGCACACTTCGTCCACAGTAACATGAATGGTATTGGAATTATTTCAATTTATTGTAACAGATTTTGGAAGTAATTTATAACACCAATAATATTTTGTTCATTTTAATTCAACCATTTTAAACTTCACAGTATGAATAGTTTACAATTTTCATTTGTTTATTTATTTTATATTGTTACGTAAAATAAATCATAAATAATATTAATTTTATTTACAAATTTAACTAAATATCTACATATAACGCGTGTGCTACGTAGTTTTGGTGACGGTTACTTACGAAGTTCATGAAAATCAGAGTTGCTAAAATTTTAAAATAGTTAAAAGTTCTTAAAATGTAACTTATATTATATTTTTTATTTCAAAGACTTTTTAGATGACTTGCAAACTTTCACATATATTACACTAAGATAAGAGCGTATTCACGTGACACTGTAACAGCCTGGAGGGGAACCAAACGTGGAAAGGAAAATGTGATTTGTCACCTGCTGTCAGACATGGCGTGAGTAAATTTGCGAATTATGGTTAGCTGGTAAAATGTGCTCAATACAAAACACTGACTGGCGAATGTGATTAAAATTGAGTACATGCATAAAAACCTATGCAAATGACTTGCGCGTTTCACACTCTTAGTGTTTAACGTCGTGAAATTTATGTGAAAAAATTGAAAAAGAAAGTTTGATTTTTGTGCTTCAAAGATTACACACAATCCCTTACAAATTAATAGCTATAATTCATCCCAACCTATTTAAACAGAGGCATAATACAAAACCTCACTCTATTGACGAGGAATCCAACCCATGCCCAGGACGGATCTAGGGCTTTCCTTCAACGGGGTCAAAAATGTGTTTGCGCTTCCCACTCACAATGTATTACAGACCAACAGCAAAATTATTAATTTGCGTCCATGTACATTATAGTCCTAGTATAAAATTAAAGTTAACATTCGTACAACCCGTGTACTTGAATTTCATTTCACAGGTTTAAGTATAAAAAAAATTTGGTTTGATGAAGCACGGACTGGATAAAAATTAGTAATTTTCCTAACTAAGAAACGTGGTGAATGTAGCCGACGCTCGGTGGGTTTACTTGGGGCTCTCTCGTGTTTTATCACCCCTTGAGGAAAATATATTTTAAACAAATAATAACAATATCGTCACTATTTATTACATACAGCAAGCACTACGCGGCTTTCACAAGGGACTTCCAGAAAAAAAAAATCTGTCGCTCTCATCCCCACCCTGCTTTTCCTCCCGTGGATCAAAACAACTGCATTCCATGGTGAACACACCACAAATTGCACAAGTCACTGGTGATGTTCTGGCTTGCGATGCTCGAGCCGATCCCCCAAGAGAGACTTCACTCCTCACAGCACCGAGTCGGCACACAAGTCACAGAAGTAATTCAAAGCCCACTATCGCCAGGCTCAGGCTTACACGCTATATTAATTCTTCCCCCCCCCCCCCCCCCCCGTAGCATTTTTCATTTTCTCTCAATAAGTATTGGTCAATAGGTAGTACTGCTAATTGAATATTATATTTCTTTTGCGTGTGTTGTTCTGTCACAGATATGTCCAACTGATATTTATAAAGTGTAATATAACGGGCGTAAAATGTTGCGTAAGTGTTAATTATTAGCAGTTTCGCAACTGTCTACACTCATTTTGTTGTAGCAGAACTACAAATTCAAAAGAGTTCTAAAGATAAAATCTACAGAAATAGCCCTTATAGTAGAGAAATGTCGTAAAAATGAAGTCATCAACATATGCAGGCCGTGCTCGGCTTGGCTTCAAGGTCACAGGTTGTGGAGTTAAGACGGGTCCTGTTGTTTTTCTGTAATATAAGTATATTGTGTTGGTTGGGGGAGGGGAGTGGAGAGGTTTGTAAGCTGTCACCAGCTACCTACCCAGTAGCAAGATAGGCACACAGTCTAGCCGTGGTTTTACAACGCTCCTGACTGTGCGACCGGCCGAACCAACAGCAATTAGATACGGCACGCGGCAGAAGCACCACGAACTCTTCGGCTGTGCACTTGATTTGTGCTGTAGGACGCAGCAAGCCTTGATCTTTACATTTAATGACCAATCCCCAGGTGCTTAGTCGGAGGAATTAGATTAGTTTTTCTGCGAGTCCGCCGGGATTATACTCTAAATTAAAAATGACAAAAATCTCTACAGAAATTTGTAACATAAATTAACCTGCCATCTGTAATAAGAGACCAGCATTTAGTTATGAAGATACCTTTATGAATACGTCCTGTTGACAGCGACGAGTTTTGTTATGACTGCAGAATTTTTGAAATTAAACTTTATGCAGACAATAAACGCATTTATCCTTAATACTTGATCTATTATTTGCAATAAACGATTTGTTCATCTCCAACTTAAAGGCGTATATAATACTTGGAAAGCACTAATAACCATCAGTTGTATATTTTTGGGTTATATTTTCGTGATAAACCTTCAGCCGAAGTTTGTTGTTTGAATTCTTACTCATACTGGATAGCGTCAGTATTTCTTCATTGCACTAACGGCAGAGATATCCATTAACTTAAATCCTCTCTCTATTAATAGACGTAATTTTGTCAATGAAGCAAAATTTCCTTGAATACACCAGCAATAGTCTCCAGAAATAAAACACTTACATAGGTTGGTTACTAAATGAGATTTTCTCCATGATTATCTCGGCTTCCTACATATAAAGAAGAATATTATAACAAAGTCATAAATTACAAATAAATAATAAAAATAATTAATATGGCTTAGGAAAATATTACCTATTATAGATAATATCAACACATGTAATAAATATTTTCTTTCGTTTCACAATCATAATCCTTGATTTATCTTCTCTTTGAAAATTTTATTTTTTACTTCCAAAATTTTCCTTGGCCCTGTATATGATTTTACTTATCTTTGTAAATGATCAAATTTATAGGGAACAGTCTGTTAAATTACTCGTTTCCTTCGTTTATGCGAAGTGGAAATGAGCAGAAATACCGGCCTTCCTAATTAAAATCACTGTGGTTAAGTAACAAACTGTACATTGTGTGTACCTATTTTAGTTAGAATCTGCTTTTTAACAGTTTAACTATAAAAATGCAAGTAATTAAAAACACGTTTTTAAATATTACTATTAAAGTAAATCATTTTATGATAAGCGGGGATGAATATGTCAACAGCACTTAACAGATCAATATAGTTGCTAAGTTATTTAAATGCACTGTATTTATTTCAGTAACATACCTATTTTCTAGTACACGTTTTAGTCCAATTACTTATAGCGTGAGTGTAATAAATACTATTCATTATTAAATTATTTGTTAGGGGCTAGTGTTAGAAACCAAAAGGTTATGCAAGTTTTGTTTCCAACAGTTAACCGTATTAACACGTCCGTGTACCACAACATTCTCTAGTGAGAAGTTAAAAACATAAATTTCAACAACAAATATGTTTATTGGTTTAAATTTTTTAATGACTTTTAAGTAGATAAGTTTATTACATTCTTTACGATTGGTATATTTTGTGTCCATTTGCTGGCTATAAACAAGAGTGATTATAATAACAAATAAGTAATTTATAGACAATATTCCATTATGATTTTATAAATTATAATTTTTTTCTAAACAATTATTATTTATAAATTAACTTAAAGAGAGGTAAATAATAATTTAAAAATACATTCCTAAGAACTACAGCAGAAAATTTAAATGTGTAAGTGAAACACATTTCTCAAACATGCATGTTATTCGGAAAGGATTAGTTTTGCACCACGCGCGCAATGCTTTAGAAGAAGACGTGAGAGGATGACCTTGCGAAAGGGTTGGTAACCTTCCAGGAAGGAGTTAGCAACGCAGCCTGCCTACGCCTCCTCTTCACCTGCTGAGACTGCGCCCAGATGCGTGCTGGAGCCTCGGGCCCTCTATGTCTCCATTAGAAATGTGCTTGCTGTGTTTATTCTGTGTTTTGACTGTTAAGTTGATTAAATGACTAGTCTGGAACCTATACTATTTTGAAATTCTTCATTTTTAAATATAAAATAAATATTTACGCCATTCCTCTACAAAGCTCTTGAAACTCTCAGTTTTTTTAATCACAATGGTGATAATGGTGCAAAGATTTATTTTGCATATGGATACCTGTCCGGCTGCCGGTCTGAATTCGAATGATTCAACCTAGCGACTTCGAAATCTTCTTAAGAGGATAGGAAAAGTAGCAACGTGTATTACTGACGAAAATATAAATACAAAAATAGAATTTGAGCGACCTCAAAGAATACAACGGGGTTTGTTATGTCGTCTAAATATTTTCATTATGGTGACCTGAAGTACAGAGAAAGTAAAAAAAGACAATATTTAGTTTTAAAATTTTTAACTTTCTTCATAAAAAATGGGCTTTAAAATAAAATTATATGGAAAGAAAAAATTCATTGTAAAGTTATAAAAATCAGTTAAGTTAAACCTCTACAATAACCAAATAAAAGAAAGAAATTCATAACTATTTTCGTTTTCAATTTTTAAATTAATGTGAAAATAATTTAAAATTATTATTTTGTTAAACTATTTAGTAATTATATTGCTTTTTCTTTTATGATTTCAATAATTTTACAGTTATGTTTATTTCATAGATTGTATTTTTTTTCTAGGGTTTCACAAGCCATTGTTTTATTTTTAAAAAATTCGACTAAAAATAACAATACACTCTATTATTTCAGGAAATTCAGGTCTCCATAATGAAAAGATCTAGTCGCCCAGATTATATATATAGATAGATAAGATAGATAGATAGATAGATAGATAGTTTCTCAAAGATGTTTTTGGTCATTTCTCCATATCTTCCTTACAACTTCAAAATTAATGATTTAATAACGTAAATAGACAATTTAAAAAATTAATGTTTTGAATTAAATTATTATAAAAACATGTTTATAAAAGCCTTATTTCGGTCACAAGTCTACGCCATTTTTGAGATTGCCATAGCTATATAAATAATCTTACATGCATGACAACTGTTGAAGCGAATTAACCGAAGTAAGTTCCACATACTTTTATAACTTAATTTGTAACATAACTTATTTAATTTTTTCATTACTTATTTATATAGAGTTTGCAATGTTACTTTATATTTATCTAAACCCCAATAACACTGATATTCTGTCTGCTGTTAGGCTATATATTATTTCTCATAGGTGTTTCTTTGCCGTTATGCTAAATCTCCCATTGTACTTCATCAAAATGTATGATTTGCATTTACACAGCAACTTTGCTCATAGACTCCACATTATATTCACAATTTATTATACAACTTTGTATTTACAAATGATGAGGAAAAGTAGGCATAACAATGACCATTAATAAAGCACAAGGTCAGACGCTTTAAAGGGCAGGTTTATATTTCCCAGAACCTCTTTACCACATGGTTTTTTCACGAGTTCGTATATTCAATGGTAGGCCTATTTATGTTTGTATCAGGCACATACAGCCAAAAAGTAAACGATTATCACATAACTTCTAACAATGTTATTGAAGAAGATTTTAACTGTAAGAAGTGTAAAAATAAATATTCAATACGGCCAAAATCTGTTGGTACTATATTTTCAATACTTTGCATTAATAAATACTTGCATTTACATACTACCCCATTATTATATTACCATTCGATGTTTGATCAAGATAAAATGTTTTATTCGCACGGGTATGTTATTTGTTGTTATATTCTCGTCATTCATCCTTACAGCTCCCGCACACTAGGCGACTAATCACACAAATGACATGGTCTGCATCCACCTTCAAGTCGTAGCGACACGCCTGAGCCTGGCCGCCGCGGACAAGTGTGTGCTCTCTCAGTAGTTGCCACGCACTCTCAGGTCGCGGCGAACTGGCCACGGCAACTTGGCCGTCTAGTGCGGGAGCTGTTAAACATTATATTTTAGGATTGGCATCCATGTTTTCTGGACCCCGCCACAGGCTGAAAGCAGTGATGTTGTTATCCATGCGGTGTCATTATTGACAGTTGAAATAACTATAAAGCTATTAATTATTATCTCCTTTAAAGAGTTACTTTATGTGATTAAATACTACATATCTCAAAATAAATAAGCTACTTTAATACACGTGCTGTTCTGTTAAAACCAAAGTTAATACAATTGTTGATATCAATCACTTCACCACTTGATGCCGGGAACATAAAATGGGAACGTTTTAAAAACTGATCTCATCTAACTTACGTCAAGTACGTCACAAACCATCTCCCGAATGGTCTTTTGCTATAAAATACGTAAAGAGGCCGGCAAAAATGTGTTTAGTTCAAGTCCTACAAACGTTCATGGAAGTTACTTAGTTATATATTTGAGTTCATATTATTATGATACGCAAACACAAGTATCTATAGGTGTAATTTTGCAGAACTACACAGCGTTGTCTATGTCATTAACATTAAACTAGGTCAAAGTTATTCTGTTTATTTTACCAAGGCGTGAAAGTGAGAATTTCTCAAGAATATCTGAATAACTGTTTATTTATCCTCACATATACATTTATTATCTCAAAGGCGGCCATATTGTGTTTTCGCTACGTATGGCCACATGTGACACAACGCTAAGGCGGAAGAATACTTTGTGATCCTTACGGTGTTCCCGAGCCGTGATAAAACAGTCTGCGTTTGAACTTCACTGTGAGAAACGATAGCAACAATATTCACTGAAATATCATTTGCAAGTTTCATAAAAATTATAATTTGTCATCATTATAAAACTATTGCAAGTAGTGTTGTACGTTTTCTCGTAAAAATACATATTTATAATCAAATTCCCATGAACGTAATGAAACACACAGTAAAATATTTTCGGGGCGGTAAATTAATCTTAAGAAATATTTTGTTCAATAATAAACTTTTTTCCCAAAAAATATATTTATTTAATGAAACAACGTAGGTTACGTAAATTATTTTTATTTATTACTAGCTGTACCCTGCCACGCTTCGCTGTGGCACATTTTGATTGAATAGTTGAGAAATGAGAAACAAAACAAAGAATACATTTCATATAAGTTTAATTTTGCAATACTTGTGGATATACAATATTTTTTTGTTTTTCCACTGTATGCGTAGATATAAAGACTATCTGGTTTTCCGACTCGGGAACACGCAACATACAGTTGTCCATGTGAAAAGCAATCAGAATCTAAATCTAAACCACACAATTCAAAAGATTGACCTTGAGCTATATTGATTGTGATTGCAAATGCCAATCGAATTGGGAATTGCAATCTTTTAAATTGAAATGGTGTACCTGTCGGGATCATGGGTATTCGAGGAATGAGGACATCTTCACCTTTGAAAGGCCCCGTTAAAATCGTTGCTTCCACTACGTTATTCATTAATTTCTTAACTGAAAGTCGCGTGCCGTTGCAGAGTTTTGGCTGGTTAATATTCCACAAGAGGATAATTGGCACACCTATTTTCAATTTAAGTATGTGTGGTGGTATCCCTGGCAGATCAAGTGAGTTTAAAAATTCCGTTGGATAATTAACTACTTCATCTGCTTCCACAACGGTGTCTATCGACTTATATGTAATTTCATCACTTTGAATACTAGATTGAATAACATTATTAAGTTGATAGTCATCTTTATTCTTTGTGGCAAGGATAGCTCTTTCACTGAGCCAATCGTGATTTATATGATTTTTTTGAATGTCAGGAAATACTTTTTCGATCAGTTCTTTCTATGTTAATAAATTACAAAAATGATCGGGAAATGATATTCGTCTAGACGTCTCATCGACTGGCAGCTGTTCGTTTCCAATTTACAGTAACTGTCGTGAGAATACCTCAGCTGATGGATCATTCTGCAACTGGACACGCACATTCGTAGTCAACTGCAATGTACGTACGTGCCGCCATAGTGTTGAATATTTCAGGCAAGCATTTATTTTGTCTGCTGGTGTCGATCAAGAAATTACAGGCAATGTTTGCCTAAAATCTCCTGCGAGCAATATCAATGTATTCCCGAATGGTTGAACGTTTCCACGCAAATCTCGTAACAATCAATCAAAAGCTTCAAACAATTTTTTATGTGCCATCGTGCATTCATCCCAAACAATTAGTTAACATTTTTGTAATACTTTTCCCATACCGGATGCTTTGGAAATATTGCACGTAGGAGTCTCGATGAGTTGCATGTTTAATGGCAACTTTAGAGCTGAATGCACAGTTCTTCCACCTGGTAACAATGTCGCAGCTATTCCAGACGAAGCAAGAGCTAAGGCTATGTCATTTTTTGATCGAACCGTTGCTAGAATCAATCTAATTAGGAATGTTTTCCCAGTTCCTCCTGGCGCATCCAAGAAGAAGATCCCCCCAATTCCGTCATTTATCAATTGCATTATGCGATCATAAATGCCTTTCTGTTCACGCGTTAATTTGGGAATGTTCGATTGGACATATGTCTGAAGATCATCAATGTTATAACTCTGTTCACGGCGTAAATCTACATCAAATGCAGCAGTCGCAGTTCGGGTTGGTGCTGGCATTCCTAATTGACTAAGAACTTTATTTGCAATAGCTAAGCACTTGTCTTCAATATTTATAAATGCTTCGTTGTAAATCCCTTCTGTTAATTCTAAGGTCATATTAGCATTTTCAAGGCGTACTCTATGCAAAATATCCTCAGCCATATGAGATAGATATTTTTCCCATAAGTCTGTGGGAGATGAAGGAAAGCAAGCGGTCAATATAATTGCGAATAATGTGCGAATTTGGTTTGGATGCAATAACCATCTACACGCAATCCCACATCAAGTGTTGATAGACCCATACAAAACATAACCTCTACTTACGACTGATGCAATTGTTATTATACAAAACATAACCTCTACTTACGATTGATGCAATAACCATATACACGCAATCCCACATCAAGTGGTGATAGACCCATACAAAACATAACCTCTACTTACGATTGATGCAATTGTTGTTATTGGCGATAGAACATATTAATTAAATTAAAAATTAAAAAAAGGTATAGGGTCTAAGGAGTTCAAAAAATGAATAGCCTAGAACCATCTACATGCAATCCCACATCAAGTAGTAATAGACCCATACAAAACATAACCTCTACTTACGATTGATGCAATTGTTGTTATTGGCGATAGAACATATTAATTAAATTAAAAATTAAAAAAAGGTATAGGGTCTAAGGAGTTCAAAAAATGAATAGCCTAGAACCATCTACATGCAATCCCACATCAAGTGGTGATAGACCCATACAAAACATAACCTCTACTTACGATTAATGCAACTGTTGTTATTGGCGATAGAACATATTAATTAAATTAAAAATTAAAAAAAAAAAGGTATAGGTTCTAAGGAGTTCAACAAATGAATAGCCTAGAACCATCTACATGAAATCCCACTTCAAGTGGTGATAGACCCATACAAAACATAACCATATATATAACAAAATATAGCCATTTCCCGCTCGCTTCACTTGACGTAGTTTTTTCCATTGCTAAGAGAAATCCTTTGGCATGGAGAAACTTTTCCATAACAGAAAATGCGTGTTTTTGGTTTTTAATTTATTGGTGAGAAAACACATTAATAAAAAGGCGCAGTTACTTTTTCGCGGTCGCGGGTATGTTGCTGACGTGAAAAGTAGATAAAAACAATCCTTGATGCGGGTTGTATATAATGGTAAAATTTCAGCTCGATCTGTGCAGAACTTTTTGAGTTTTTGAAGCGTACACAAACCAACATAACATTTTTATATATATAGATCTAGGGATGAGCAGTATGATGGAGGAGGGAGGGGAGGAAGCAAATTGCCAGAAGTATTAAAAAACATTGGTTAAGTCAAAGCGTTCAGAAGCATAAAAAAATACTTTATTTGATGCCCCTGACTTTTTACTTACTGACATCGGCGATAAAGTAAACGTGTATAGACGGTTGCAGTGAATGTCCGAAAATATTCGTGTATGGACTGCACTACACGAATCTGAAATAACAACTAAGAAGGCAAAATTCGTTTGTAAAACAGCGTTTTATACATTCCAGGAAAACGCAAATTTCAGCTCTTGTATTCAAATGGTTGCAACTTTTATGTTTAACCGCATCCAGTAGGCTAAATTGAACAAGCTTAAAACATCCACACACCATTTGGGTGTATATATACATATATATATACATATGTATAACATATAAAATCACTGTTCGTACAACGTACAAGTCCTCGTTTACCACCAGAAAATGCAAGGCCCTCTGATAGCAGTGTAAATACCAACATGTGTGTGAAGCTATAGGTCCGCACTTCATATGGGTATATTTATATCATATTAACACACTGTGCTTACAAGTCCTCGTTTAACACCAGAATATGCAAGGTCCTCCGATTGCAGTGTAAATACCAACGTGTGTTTTAAGCCATAGGTCCGCACTTCATATGGGTATATTTATATCATATTAACACACTGTGCCTACAAGTCCTCGTTTAACACCAGAATATGCAAGGTCTTCTGATTGCAGTTTAAATACCAACGTGTGTTTGAAGCCATAGGTCCTCTTTTCATATGGGTATATTTATATCATCTAACACACTATACTTACAAGTTCTTCATTTAACACCAGAAAATGCAAGGTCTTCTGATTACAGTGTAAATGCCTTTCTGTGTTTGAAGCTATAGGTCCGCATTTCACATGGGGGTGGGGGGGGGGGGGGGGGGGGGGTGGGTGTGTGTGTGTGTGTGTGTGTGTGTGTGTGTGTGTGTGTGTGTGTGTGTGTATCTATCTATCTATATATATATTTATTTGGTTTGGCACCGACTTTAAACCGATTAGTAGGTAGCACCTACCAATTATAATATTTTATTAAAATTATAGGTAATAATTATGTTTGGACAAGAACTGTCACATCAAAATTTATTGTATTGTTTATACAATTACAATGTGAAAATTCGTGTCCAAACATATTACCTATAATTTTAATAAAATATTATAATTGTAATTATTTATTTTTCGATTTCTAGTACCTATAGTATTTTGTTGTGTTTTTTAGGTCCTTTTGGTTTTTTAAAAATATTATTTTTATGTTTTAATCTTCATGTTCGAAGGCTTAGGGTAATTATGACTTCCAAATAAAATTAAAAATACATATTTCTAATAATACATATTCCTACTAAGAAGTTTATGAATTGAATGTAAGATAAAGGCTGTAAAGTAACGCGTAATAAAGAATTAATTTTTCATGTAGCACAGCTTACATGTATACGCCTGAAATGGCACCCAGTTAAGGTCCTCGGATCATGCGTCTGTGGCTTCGTAATGTGTGAAATGAGAGACGTCCACCACGTCCTCGCAACCAGCGTTTGACACTACGGAGATGTGTATTAGATGTGTGTAAACTCGAGGGAAATGTCCTCGTTTGGAGCGTTGATAAACATGGGATACACACCGTGTGTAAAGGAGTGTAAGTGACAACGATACTAGCGCGACGTGGTGGTAACACACACACACTACATACTTGATTCTCTACAGTCTATCCGAGGACCTCAAAAAAAAATTTAAAAATCATGTTTTCACACACTAGGTTGACAGAACAGCGTGAATCCGAGGTCTTTTAATCCGAGGACCTGGGGGAGGTCCTCGGATTGCCAAAGGTCCTCGGATCCACGCTGAAATATCATGCGCAAGTCCTCGGATGATACCCTAAGTCCACACACACACACACAAACACAAACACACATTGTTGCAAAAACATCTTGTTTTCTTCACCAAGAATGCAATGTGTGCTACTTGGCTTCTTAATGTAAAATTAAAGATTTTTTTTAAGAGTAATATAAATTCAAAATAAGTGTGAAGGTACATTTTATACTGGTAATGTAAAAACTTTCACCATTTAGGCAAATTTAATAATTTAAATATTTTTTTTTTTATGTTGAGAGTTGGGTTGCTGGCAAGGCAAATCTCGAATGTTAACAAAATAGATGGAACACTTTTACAGAACACATAACTAAACCATTGGAAATGTTAACAATACCTTATGCACATTAAATATACTTACATAATATTTCTATTGAGCTGGCAGCAAGGTCAATACAGAAAGAAACCCAAAACATGAATCAAGGATATTGGGGAAAAAATTGGCTATGGCCTGAGATAAAAAAAAAAAAAATCCTAGCATTTTCCTGGTGTGATTTTGAGAAACTATAGAAAACCACAATCAGGTTGACAGAACAGGAATTTAAACCCTGGTCCTCCAGAATGTGAGTAGTATCTTACCCTTATACCACCTTGCTCTATAGACAAGTGCAGCAAATTAACTAAATTAATTAATGAATACATTAAGAATTTGAATGAAATTTAGTGCTTTACCAACAAAGAATGTTGTCTTCCAGCAAAGTTTTCTGGGAAAGTGAGATGGTCAGTTGTATTATCCACGCTCTTGAAACCACCAAACTGCTCGTCATCTGAGTTGAGTACAATCCTGTACTTCCCAGGCGACTCGACACCAACACGGTAGTCGGTGAAGCTCTTCGTAGGGTGGAAATTGAACACGAACAGCAGTTCTGCTCGTTCAAAAACAATCAACTTGTCGCCTTCATGTTTCCAGCTTACATAGGCCTGTGCAAAATGTCAGAGGCAAAGCAATGGTCAAATGAAAACCAACATAACTTCAGAAAGCCCACAACCACTATTATATCGAGTAAAAAAAAAACTTCTTGAAAAGATGTAGCTATAAGAGATAAACAGATTAACACAGTTTGGTTTAAATTCTTACTCTGAAATTAATGCTGTATACTTAGATTTTCAATTTACCTGTTGGAATCTAAAAAGCAAAATTAATATAATATAAAAAATTTGTATGTTTTCATACTGTACACTATTCATTAAAAGGCCTTATTTTAATAGTGATACAGATCCACTTTAAAAAATTTGGAGTTTTCTACACTTTCATGTTCATACAAATTCATTTGAAAGAAAGGATAATCTCTCGGAACAAGCCATGGACTGCAATATGTCTGGTATTTTAACCACAAAATTTTTACATTTTCACCACTCATTTACATTGAACACACTATATTTCAAAATGAAAAAATTGCAGGTGTACTACTATCAAAATAAGTCTTTATTAGGAAAAATTAGATTTTTTTAAAGAAGTATATCATTAACAGTAACATACCCTGCACTGTTAGTACTATGCTATGGTACATGTTTTGAAAGTCCCCCATGTGGATAAAGATGAGCAAGCAGCAAAGGTATTCATATTCCATGTACATGTTTAACTTTCCTGATTTTTCTCGTCTTTTTAAATGTAGTAACAATTATTTTTGAATAACTGCATACAATAATCAGAAGAATGAAACTACCATACAATCCTTAATCTCAAGTTTGAATGTCTCATCAACACCAAGGTTATTATAAATGGATAAGAGGTGAAACAATGAGATGGAGCAGCTACGAAATGCATTTGGTGGAGGAAATAGGATTTTAGGAGTTCCCACAGAAAACCCACTGGTGAATGTTCCTTGAAAAAAGTTCTGGGTTGACCCTGCAATAAACTGTCATCATCCAAGAGGGAAGCAAGTGATCTGCCTTTCAAAAGATGTGGGAAGTTAACAGAGCATGGCTTATTTATTGTAAAAATATTAAAATTTTTCAATTAATGTGCCAGATATTTAACAGAACACTTCAAGAGCAATGCATATAAAAAAATTCCATGCATATTCTCACACTAGCTGCCTGACCCGGCTTCGCACGGCTATACTAATGGAAAAAAATTAAGCCACATCTCCCATTTACAGTAATGGTAAATAAAAAAAAATTAAGTGAAAATTTATTACAATGCTGTATAATGTACCGGAGAGAAAATGAATAGCACCGATGGTTTCCCGACTCGTGCACGCAACGTACAACTGATGTACCCGTACTTCGCTACGGCAGTCTACAGGCAGATCACTCTTGCGCCGCTCATTATACATGCCCCTCCTTGTGGGTACGCCACTGCCGCGCGATGCCCGTTGCCATGGAGACGCAGAAGGCATGAACAATGCAAAATCCTGTTCTCATGCAGACAAAGTACCCACTGTTGCCTGGTTTTTACCACCCATGGGATCTAATTTTCGGAAAATGTCATCCTGCGTAACATAAGGAACATTACTGTGAAGTTTCAAGTCTGTAAAATATATATACTTGAAAAAAAGGGCAATAAAAAAAATAAATTAAGCACAGCGAGAGGAAAAAAAGCAATTGTTTAGGTTTGCGATTTAAAGTGATAAAAAGTATTTAAATACTAATTGAACTCTTGTGAGGGTACTTATTTCTTCGTTGTTAATATCACACGGGTGTTTTTTACTTGTATGGAAAAATTAAGAATGATAAGGCATCTAGTGTGTGGCAACAATGTTAATAGGCAATAGGAATTAAACTTCTAGCGCCTGCGGCATTGTCAACACACACTTCGTACGTGTACTGCATGTTGTATCTAACCCCCTCCAACGCACTTGACTCTAAATTGGACTCTTAGTAAGGATCCCTAATGTTATTGATAATATAATACAGCCTATAGCCTTCCTCGATAAACATATTATCCAACACTGAAAGAATTTTTCAAATCGGACCAGTGGTTCCTGAGATTAGCACATTCAAACAAACAAACTCTTCAGCTTTATAATATTAGTATAGATTCTGGAAAATGTTTTTTAACATATACTGTGCTGCCCTTATTGATTTTGCTGAACTGGAGCTGGAGCTGCAGGTTTTTGCAAAAATCTGGGACCAGTTACAAAGAGATTGATGACAAAACAAATTTAACTGCGGTCAGTAATTAGTTTCATGTAAATTGGGTTCAACGTTGATGGTTTACTGTATATCAGTTTTCTGAGGACTATTTAATTCTAGCGGTAACTGGTAGGTAAAGCAGCTTGCTGACTCAAAAGAAACTTACATCTTTGATAAGATTTCATTTTTTTTTACTTTTGTGGTAAGTGGAAAGGTGGTGCACCCAAACCTTCAGGTAAAAATAATGATATATTAACTGGGTTTAGTCACCAAGTGAGAAGTTGAAGGTAGGTTAGTTTTCCATTGTGCTAGCCACAGACTGAATCTGATCTTTTCCAAGCTGCATTGCATTTTCTGTTTCCTCAACACAAACAATTTGCAATTTTGTGGATAATAAATTCTTTGAATCAACATTCATCCTATACTTATAGGTACTTAGTATGGACAAGATGTCTAAAGAGAGAAATGATGAAAGATCCATTGGACTACATTTATATACATATATATGAGTAGGTATAATTTTTTTCAAACTTATTTCAATTGGCCAAAATTAAATTTTTCTCACACACATATGCATAGGTAAGATGATGTAACATTTATTTGTAAACACACAATTTTATTTTACAAAAAGGGTATACTCACAGGGTCTTTGTGTAGCCAACCATACTCTTCCTCCAGTTTATTCACTGCTGCATCAAAGTTATTCAGAAATCTGTATTTGAGAAGTTTATCATCAACTAAGTGCCACTGTCGTCTTGCATAGTGATAAGAATCATTGTTGCCAGCTCGAGGAAAGTCAAGCCACTCAGGATGGCCAAACTCATTACCTGTACAAAAATTAATGTGTGTGTACTTCAAATGTAGTAAAAGTAATATTTACTATATAACAAAAAGTACCTAGCCTTTACAAGTAAAATTTCCCAATTTTTTATTTGGCAGAACTTACATCTTTTTTTTTGCCTTAAATTCACACAAATATTTAAATGCTACATAAAATATTACATAAAAAGCTAAAAAAATTTTTTAAAACTTATTTTCAAATATTAAGGCATCATAGATATGGCATACTGAGCAGCTTAAATAAAATACTTTAGGTGAAGTCATAAGCTATTCCGTATTTAGATAATGCTGCGCAGAGATTTCTTTAGCTCTACAAAATTAATGATCTTTTATTAATTAAGAATTCTATGGCTAAAACACTGCAATACAGAACTTTGTATAATATGCCATTTCATTTCTTTTTACACTTACGTATGTATAATTTGAACGTACATTAACTCCCCGGCTTACGAAAGATGAATGTTAGGAAAAACTACAGTTGCGAAAAAAATTGTTTCGTGCTACTCTTGGGGAAAAAAAAAAAGGGAATTTGGCAAAAAAAAAAACAGGATGGGGGCAGCTGGCACAAATTAGTGTGCTTGGGGTTGCACGTGTGCCTGCCTACGAGTCTCTTCTGCCCAGTTTACTTTCAACTGGGATTCCCATTACCCACAGCAAGCAGTTGACACACTTGAGTTTTACTTCTTAGCTCTGATTCTTGCACTTATCTAAGTCAGTGATGGCCAAGAGACGGCCGGCAAGCCGGATGTGGCCCACAACATCGTTTTGTACGGCCTGCCTCAACACTCTTGCAACATAGAAATATGATCAGGTATGCACTGTGTATTGGCCAGTATTTTGTTTGCATATATGTAAAGTAAGTTGTCAGGAGACACTGTTTAGAAGCCAAAAATTCTCAAAGAACAAATAAAAAACTTTATATATTTTCGTTAACTATATACTGTTTCATGGTAACTCTTCTTAGATTCCAAGGTTTTGAAGTTATACCTCTTAAGAATCATTATAAAAAAAAGACAAAAGTTACTTTTTATGATGCGTGCGCACTATGCAACAATATTTTCACGGGATGCAAAAATGGCTACATACAAATAAAAATTACATATGTGCTTTTAAACAATATACTTTAGTGAGTGATACTGAAAACTGGTCCATATAATTAAAACATTTATTTATTAAGAATATTAGTGATGGAAATGGTTTATAAACTTTTTCAATTGTATTTACAAGTGTATTTATGTAAGTGAGGTTATGTTCCTCCTATATGTATAATATATTTGCATTAAAAATAATTACAATAAACATTTAGCATATTTATTGATTTTCATTATTATTTAAAATTTATCAAGATTATTTATTATTTTAAATATGAGTCAATATTAATATTGAATAGGTACTGAATATTTATTTAAAATTGTTTAATTGATGGAAATTATACTTTGCCAACCGTATTTGTAATATCCCTTCAATCCTTTATTATTTTATTTCTATTAATTATTTGCATAAAAAATTAGTTATTTTTATCACACCAAGTAAGTATAACTTCTGATGTGTATACACAAGTAAACGTACCCATTCTTTTATATTAACTTTTATTTTCATCACATGCCATGCATTGTATTTACTGGTTATTCTACAGAATAATACATATAAAAATGTTGTAAGAAATTTTATTTCAATTCACATGAGTCTGGCCCTCAAATTAGTTTCAAAAATTGGGTATAGTTCTGTTAAAATGAAAAAATCAGCATTTTCATGTGGTGACAATATATATTTTTTTTTATCCATACCATGATTACATGACCTTTGAAATTGTTAAACAAGAAAATAGGATACTAAAATACCAGTTTCCACTATGAACTATGTAAGACAAAAATTAATGGTTTTATTTTTATTAATTTAAAATTGTGACATGCCCACCGACAGTCGTTACACGTGGATGGTGAGCATGACAAATATACAAGACAAACACAAGAGGTTTGTTTGACTCGAGGTCTCTTTTTGACCTGTCAACTCTCGGGGCGCCCTTTTCCGGAAGCAGTATGGCGGATGGTCGTTTTACTCGCTGGGGCAAGTTGCTCTCAGGTCACTCAGGTCATGCTCTCGATGCTCCTCCTCTCGAGGAAGAGTTGCGAGAGCAAGTCGTCTGCTGGTTGTTTTGGCGCGACTTTGACGATGGAGTCAATATGTTATCAAGCTACATTTGGAGATGACGGTAATATTTTAATTAGATGACGACATTGAAGCGGAAAAACATTTCAATATAACTTATTTGGCGTCCTTTATTTAAAAATCACAAGATTTGCAATCGTTTCCTAGTACAGGTTAGCTTATGCATACCACAAGCGGTTTAAAGTCAAAAAGCAATATTTATATATTTTTACCTTCATCAAGCTCTCTCATAATTTGTAGTCCAATATATGGTAAATCAATAACAACTTCATCTTCATATGAATCTTCATTTCCAAACAAATTTCTCACGATGTCTGCTATATTTTCCGCCATCATTGTTTAACAACAAATAGCGTTTTCTTCGTGTATTAAAAGTTACCGACTCTTTTTGCCCTCAGGTCAACTTGCTCCCAACTCTTTCAACTCCCAAGGAGCACGAGAGACCTCGAGTCAAACAAACCTAAGGTTATCACTGCAAACATTTGGACTCCCACCCCCATCGGCACCATAGCAGGTACGAACAGCACATGGCCAACACACAAAGGCAAGAGAACAATATATTAGAGGTGACAAAACATACAACAAACACAACAACCACAACAAATCCAATAATACTACAAACATTATTAAGTACACACAACACAAAATAATAAACAAAAAAAAAAGAGAAGAACAAATCTCTGTTATAACTATTTACTAATTTATTAACTAAGGTATTTACTTGATTGCAAAATTACAAATTTCAATTTATTCATCCAAATGAATTACAAACCTAATTTATTGTGATTAGAAATCAGTTTATAGATAAGGTCATTTTTGTTATTAATTGTGCATAAAGTAGATCTGAAATGAATATTGAATTTTAGAGTTGTATCAATTTTGAATGAAGATTGCGTCAGTGTAGTCTCTGCTAACTGAGAGAGGTGTAAGGATAGAATAAGTAAATGTCTTTAGATTAATTAATTAAATTATTTTATTTTGAATGCTTAAAATGTTATTGTTATCAGTCAACGCTTGATGTTGTTCCAATCGATAGAACAATATTCTAGTTTAGATCTAATTAAAGAAAAATAGAGGGAAAAATAGAATCTAAATTAGTAGCATAAAGAGTGATGAATTTTATAAGGGCCAAAGTTCTTTGGGTAGTAGAATATAGATAGTTAGCATAATTATGAAAAAATAACCTGGAGTCTAGGAAGATTCTAAGATCTTTTATTAATGTAGTTCTGATGATTTGAAAGTTCAACAAGTTATAGTTGTTCTTAACTGGGTAATATTTCCTTGTAAAGGATATTATCTTATTTTTATCCCTGTTAAGTCTAACTAAACTGCCTATGCACCAATTATTGATTTTATTAACATCATGTAATAAGCAATCGTTAGGAGTAATAATTTACCTGTAAATTTTCAAATTTTCTGCAAAAAGGACTCCGGTGGAGTAGTTTAAGACACTGGTGATATCATTAATAAAGATATTAAAAAGAAGAGGTGATAAAGTGCCATCCTGAGGAACTCCAGAACTAACATTTAAGAGAGACGAATTATTATTATTATTATTTATAGATACAAAAAACTTATATTTATCAAATAACTGGAAAACCAATTTATACAGTGATCACATAAACCAAACTGAGATAACTTTTTTGAGTAATAAAAACTGGTTAAGGTTATATATGGGATTGAGAAATGTAATTAAGTTAGTAGCTGTAGACATTCCTTTTCTGAAGTCATGTTGATTACTAGAATATCTATTACTGAGATGAAAATTTTGAAATTAGGACATAACTTTTTCCAAAATTTGGAACATCCATTAAGTAGAGATATTGGACGATAATCGGAAACATTCAATTTTGAACCATTTTTATGGATAGCTGTTACCTTGCATATTTTCCATTTATTGGGAAACACTTCTGATTTCAAACTTGTGTTAAAAATATGGTGCTAACAAATGAGAGCAAACTTTTAAAACGAAGTTGGGAATGCCAGGTCCTGTTCATCTTGACGTTTTTAGTACCTTAATTCCCCCAAAGGACATGACTTTCTGAAATGGTTGATACAGGTATAGAATCAAGGCCCACATCAGTATTAGCAACTGGATAGTTACAAGTGGAAGACACATAGACACTCGAAAAATATTTAGCAAAAACATTAGATAACACAGAAGGATCACTTCACATAACTTAAATGATTTTTAAAGAGTATTGATCATAATAACCATCCTTCATTAATTTTAGGTAGTACCAAAATTTTTTGGGATTACTCTTAATTTTATTAATAGTTACTCTTGTCCAATTCATTTTATCCCATTTTATAAGGATTTTCACTTCTTTCCAGTAATAAGAATAATATTTATAATAAAAAGTTATTTCTCTCTTGTACATTTTGTGTTAGTTTCTCTTGGATTTTAAAGAATTGATTAATTCTTTGGAAAACCACACAGGATATTTAAATACTTTATTGTAGATAGTGGAATAAAGGTATAAATTTTATCAGTTATACATTTAGATAGTTGGTCAACAAGTTCATTCACATCAGAAGATTAATAGCAATTGTTCCAATCATGATTTTTAATAGAATTATAAAACCCAAGATAATTGTCATCTTTGTAATTTCTAAAAACAGAGGATATGTTAATATTACATGGTGTATATTAGTTAGACAAAGATCTAATAGATTTTTTGAAGGTTGGGTTTTGTTACATTGATAAGGGTCTAGGCTTGAGACAAAATTAAGCAAATGATTAACCTTGGATTCAGAGTGACAGTTCAGGATACTAGTAGCGGATTTGTTTAGGTAATCAATATCAGGAACATTAAAGTCACTGAGCATTAATAATTTATCTTGACTAGATATTAAATTTTCTTCAAATGACTCAAAATAAGCTCGGAATGTGTTTGGAGCGGTAACAGGAAGTAGATAGATGTTACCTAATGTTATATTACTGTTCAAAATTTAAATTTTTAACCAAACACTTTCAATTTCATGGAAATCATGGTTTTCAATGAGATGAACAAAAATAAACTTTTTTTTTTTTTAACTACAATTAACACACCACCACCTCTTTTCTTCTTGGTGAGTTGCTCATTTCTGTCTTTTCTAAAGATCAAAGAGTGTTCTGTAAAGTAATAGAAATTTATACTATATTCACTGAATCAGGTTTCCCTGATACATGTACGGTCATAATTTCAGTTAACCAGATAACAAAAAAATTCATTTTATTTTGTTCTTAATCCTCTTGACGTTCTGATAGCCAATTACCCCCACTCCTTAGATATTGCCTGCAATGAAGGTCTATTGCAATGCTCCTCCAAGCACCTTGGACGAACAAGAAGCTACCGAGTTGGTAGTTAAAAAATTGGCGGTAAAACTATTGAGTTTTGATGGATCATCCGAAGTAGAGCTTGCAATTTGGCCTGGGTGAAGTTTTTCATAAAAATGGCTTATTAAGCATTCAACAGGCCAGAAGATGATGTTGATTCTTTCAAAATCTTCTTCTAGTACAGAGACATGGAATGAGGCATAAGAGTCGTGTTTTGTTTGAAGTTTTGTAACTTTCACTTGAGACATGTTAAGTTCGCTGGAAATGTTGTCTGTGATTTGATTTTCATTAACCATAGGGCCGAACCTGGTAACAAATAGGGCTTTTGGAGATAGTTTTTAACGTACAATTATTTATAATACTGACTTTCCATGGTGTTTTCTTTCGGTTCATATCGCGTTTCATATCTACATTCCCGTTAGAAATAGACTTACGTCCATGTTGCATTACAGTGAATCCTTTGCAGTAAACAGCATGATATTTGCGCAAGGTCATGCCTTCCAGCGGAACATGCTAAGTAGTAACTGGGTCAGGTGGTGCGCGATTGCCAGGCTTACCCGGTGGTTCAACAACGTCAGATATCTTGTTGGTAGAAACTTTTTTTAAGTGCTTGACTATTGGATAAATCATTAAGTGCTTGAGTATAGGATAAATCATTATCACTTATGGAATTTAAGAGTTGCTTAATTTGAAACAGCTCATGCTTTATCTCAGATGTTTCAGACCTAGTATCGATCAATAAATGTTTTCAAGATCAAATTTTCATTCTTCAAATCTTCAATTTTATTACAAAGAGATTTAACTAAGTTGATTCATTATTATGTGATTCTGACTTAGGTGAAACTTGTGGAGATTTATCCATGTTACCTGTATCTTCAGAGATCATTTTTTTTATTAGGAGAATGAAACACTGTCAGAGATGCATCTTTAGTTAAATCAGAAATAGAATCATCATTTGGGGGTACTGGAAACCCCACAAAATCTTGTTGATCAAGCGGTGAAGAGTTAATTGTGAAAGATATTATATCTCGTAAGGCAGATGTCGAACATACACATAGCAAAATGGAGAGCGCGCACGCAATACGTCCGTCAGGCACAAGAAGTCGGCCACTACTGGCAGTACAATAAACATAGCTGTTTTAACTGCGAAAGTTGAATTTGTATCAAATCAGACCTCCAGCTAACTCATATTGACCCGGCTGTTGCATGCATAAACATTTGAAGAAATTTTGATTGAAGGTTGAAATATTATTTAAGTTCCAGAAAATATTACTTTTTGAGGTTAAGTCTGTTTACCTTAGAAATTTTCTTGCATAAGTATAACAATTTATTTTTTCCTTTATCAAACACTGAACATGGCTGCCATTTTATAAAGCAGTAACATTTACACCAAGAAAAACAAATATCGCACAGTACAAAAAAACTTTTCAAAACCAATCTATTTATCACTTGGGCACTAGGTAATTATAGATGCAAGACACAAATGGCGGAGGGACATTGTCTCCTCGGCGTGGCCACCAATTTACTCAAAAATCTCCACTTCGGCCTTCTGCCACATGCAGTTGAATCATCTAATTTATAAAATGTCCGAAACAGCGCAGCCTGTCCCACAGGCGTGAAATTCTTCTCTCAGTCACGTGAATATGTTAAATTTGGCGGGGCTACCACTCAACCTGCCTACTCCCGCAGATGTGCAAATAACATGGCAACATATGAATCCAGCTTTTTGCCCACGAGGAAAAAACTGCACTTGTGATGCCATCAAAAACCAATAACAGAGCAGCTTACAATTACAACCAATAACCTAACACGTTTTAGCATGAAAACAAACCATCATCCTTTACGATTTCCCCCACAAGACGCATCACATGATATACTTTCCCACGCACCAAATACACCTGTCTCTCTCTAATGCTTACGTAATTATAAAAAATTTTTGCATCAGCTTGCTTTCAGACAAATAACCATTAGAAAAAAATGCAAACAGAAAATTGCGTAAACATACACAAAACCTTAACCAAACAATAAAAAATATGTAAAACAAACTTGAAGTAACTTATAAATATTAAAGTGAACAAACTCTCAGTTATATTAAAAACTGAATATTATTAAAAACCATTGTTAATAAAACATGTTGCAAATGCACATATACCTCTCAAAAGAATAACCAGCTGTTATTTACAGCCTACCAGAAAACCTAGCCATATATAATTTCTAACTATAAAAACATTATATATATTTAGTAAACATATTTAGAAAGTAGGGAGGGCAGTAACCTGGCTTACATCAAATTTATATGTAATTATGTACACTTTTTCTTCTTCAAAAGGTGATTTTGAAAATGTTATAACTACAATTCCAAAAAAAAGTTTAACTGAATAGTAATATTAAACCTCGTTAATCTGGACTAACTAGGACCGAAGGCAATCCAGACAATCGAAAATCTGGATAATCCAGGTAATATGGGTAATAAGTAAAACAAAAACCTTAAAAATAAGCAAACTTTTCATTTATTACGATAAAAACCTACGTTTTGTAACAAAAATACCTAGTATACATGCCCTATATTGTTTAAAAGATGTTAAAAAATTATTGTTATGATTTAATGATGTCAGGAGAACTGGGTTTGTAAGGGATAGCCCAATTAAGATTTTTTATAATTTTATTGATTACTAAAATTTACATCACTAATAAATAATCTTACTTAAAAAAGCCTAATCAACAATTACTCAAACTTAAAAATGTTTATTCTCAAGTCACTCAATGTCTGCCAAATTCCACAGTTCGCACTCCTGACTGGAGCTAGGCTCAACAGTGGTTCACGCCTGTACACACACACACAAAGCGAGAAACACACACAGAGACAGACACAGATACACACAGACACACACACAGTCTCTCACCATATTCGTCGATGTCGCACTTCCCTTCACTCACGGAACTCTCAGAACTCTGGAACTGTTGCAGGATTTGCTTGGAACTCGGCTCTTGTCACAGAACTCGTAATGGGACACCATCGCGGGACTTGCTCGGAACTCGACTCTTGTCACAGGACTCCGTCGCGGTACTCTCCCCGCACTCCTCGCGGTACTCTCGCCGCACTCCTCGCGGGACTCTCCCCGCACTCCTCGCGGGACTCTCCCCGCACTCCTCGCGGGACTCTCCCCGCACTCCTCGCGGGACTCTCCCCGCACTCCTCGCGGGACTCTCCCCGCACTCCTCGCGGGACTCTCCCCGCACTCCTCGCGGGACTCTCCCCGCACTCCTCGTGGGACTCTCCCCGCACTCCTCGTGGGACTCTCCCCGCACTCCTCGTGGGACTCTCCCCTCACTCCTCGTGGAACTCACACTGCACACTCTGCGGAACTATGTCGCGAAACTCGTCGCAGAATTCCGCGCGAAACTCGTGGCACTCACGGTCTCGCGACTGTCGCCAGAACTGCTGCAGAGGCCGGCGTTTCTGCTTAAGTAGTCTGTGACGCCCTTCTCGAATTGACAAGAGCATCTGTGACGAGTCGCATCATCCCACGTCGAACCGATGCCCGAAGTGTCGAGAATAGTGTCACTTACTCGCGGAATTCCCAAGGCAGCTCAGCGATAGATAACAGCGCCGAGGCAGGGCAATGAGCGAGGAGCGGTGGGGAAAGGGGGATAGCGACGACCCTTGTAATCCGGCCAGGCGCGCGTGGCATGCCTTACGTCCGCGGACCGCGCATGGCCGTGCAGGGCTGCCAGCCAGCTCCGAACCTGGCATTGTGGTCTGGTCTCTTGTGTTCGTAGCATTTTAAACATAACCTTTCACATTATTTCTTAACAAAGAATTAGCCAATTTTCTTCTGTTTAAAACATGAACGGCATTTGAATAAAGCACGGTGATGCAAATAATGCTTTATCATTAATAGTTCAGCTGAAGTGGTGTTGGATTGATGCACCTAGTATGCCATGGTGTTTGTCAGCTTGTGCACAGTCTTACACTCAACAAAAAGTATTTTATTACCATAATACTATGCAGGAAGTGTAATTGAATCAAATTAAAAAGTAATTATTTGATTTAACTATAGTTATGTTCTTGCTAACGTAGTTAAAATGTTTTATGTGCACATTAAATAAAATGTCTACAAATCTGATCAGGATTATCCGGAGATCCAGATCAATGAGGACCAGATAAACGAGGTTTTACTGTAGTTAGAAACTGCAGCCTGAACTGCTCATGACTGCAAAATAATGACCAATTTCAAAATATTAGGATTTTCAAAAACCACTTAAAGTCTTAAAAGTTTTAAGCAAGTTTTCAGTATCAGTGTTTTCCGCTTATTAACAGTATGTTTTTAACCCTGTCGAGAACTGAACCTGGATTGCCTTAGTGGGAAGCAGGGGTGAAAATATGTACAATTCCCAGAAGGAGCCCGCAAAATTATGTCCTGTTTCTGACTTACGATTTTGGAAGCACAAGTTGGCTCTTGGGATTTATGACCATGGTGGGAAATGAATGATTACTAACCACTTACGATCTCTGAAATTCCTTGACTTTTCCAGGTTTTACAGACACGAAGTTGACCATTTTTCCTGACCCAGACAGTATTGGTTGTATGTTTTCTGTGGTTACATTTTTTTTTTGGTGACCAGAGATTGTATATACAGTTTAAAGGTGTAATTTTGTATGACTAAAGAAATTAATATTTCTATGAAAAAAACCTCATTTCTCACAAGAATGCATTGAAAGTGGACATCACATGTCTGTATGATAATGGCAAAGGTTAATGATTGTTTTTGTAATAATTAAGAACTAAAATTTGTCCTGAAGTGGTATCGTTCTACTCTGGAGAAGTTATTAAAACTCAGATAGGCCTGCCTAAAAGATGACGTGACTTGCAACATTCACAAAACACTTAAAAAATAATATATTCTGAGAATGCTCGCCAAAATGTCTGTAGATGTTTTAAATTTCAATGTTAAGTATGAATTTGGTTACGCAGTTTTTACTGAAAAAAGATTTAATAGAACAATTACAACAATTAGTTTTTTTAATTTCTGCACAAAAAAAAACACTGTCTGCCATTACAAGATGCTCACAACAGGTCCACACTGTTCTCATAACAAATGACTTTTCCCTGCTTTAAAAATAAATATTTATGAATTTGGATATTCTGAAAAATGTTCTTAATACTCGCACACACTTTACCTCTCGCAAATAAGTCCCGAAGGTGCTTGGTGTCGATGGTACAAGCTAATGACAAGGGTGTCCTTGGGGTGGTGGCTAAAAATCTGTGTAGCCCCATCGTGAGCTCGATGCCGATAACTAGTGGTGCACCGATATGACTTTACCGATTACCGATTCGATTACCGATTATGAGAGCAATAATCGGCAGATACCGATTCAGTTACCGATTATAATGAAGAAATTTTTTTAAGTGTAATAATGCACACAAAATTTTTTATTCCCATGTGAATTTAATAACAAGATTAGGTAAAATCGAGAATACAGTTATAATAACAGTATAAAAATATATAAAATACACTATTAAGTCATTGCAAAGTGTAAATTAAATTATGTAACTTCTATTTATATTTGTTATTGTAAACAACTTGAACTACAGTCTAATAATTGTAATTTACAATGGGTAAGTTTTTGTTGCGGAAAACTAGCATTATTATTGACTATCACATAAGGTTGCATCAAGAAATTACCGTTTGACAATGTAAACATGCCGCTTTATTTTGTTCACTTGAGTTTATAGAAAAATGTTTCCACACTTCACTTTTTTTCTCCCTACTCGCCATCTCACTATAATTATATAAAAATGACTAAAAACCGATACTAGCACATGTGATTTTATTTATGTTGACTGAATATATAAAATTATAAATACTTTTTCACTCTTCACGTCATACAAATAACAAACGGATAATGTTACCAAAGACGCCCATAACGAGTTTGTAAAACGCAATGATAAAAACTAGAAGGTATCGGGACCACGATTTTGAACCGCTACTATGACTCGAAAAGATCGATTGTCATAGAATCCACTGCAACTGTTTGTGGTATTTTGATTGCGTGCCATATATTTTACGTCTCTGGCTATAGGTAATGTACAAGGCCACTAAACAAAAGGCGAAACGTAAATAAACGTGTAGGAAAAATGTCTTTTTTATTGTTCGATGCAATGAGATTTATTAAACTTAACGAAATATCTGTAATTATGATATGACGGAGTTAGATGAATTTTGTAATATATACAAATATTACCGAATTTCATCCTAAAATGTGTAACAAAATATTACACGGTAAAAACCTACTTAATTACGCCGGGACGTAAATAATCGGCAAAGTAATCGTTAAGATAATCGCCGATTACGATTAATCGGTAAGTACCCATAATCGCCGATTACGATTCATCGGTATCCGCATCGGTGCACCACTACCGATAACTATGATTGCTGAAATTCTAATTTAACATGTACAAAATAAAAGGTTGATTTACGGCGCAGCCCAAATCACAGCCGTAAAATTTGTCCCTTAGTACATATTATTTAACAGGCTTGAGCCACTGCCAAATGCGACTTATTCAGATGACATCCAGCAGAGAACTGGCGAGATGACGCAACAACCTAACGACACGTAGGGAGACAGGACCATCCTCTTCCTGACCAATCACAACACAACTCTCACAAAACAACCAATCACAACACATTTCATTACAGAAAAACTTCCAGAAGTCCATGCATGATTTACTGTCTCTCTGTCTAGTCAAATGATAAACGCTGTGGGAAATGCAAGAGTTCAACTTTCCCACCATAAGAATACATATAAGAAAGCACCAGAAAGCTTCGGTACTGAAAAAAGTATAAAAACAAAATTGGCACCGCCGATTCACGCACATGTCTCTCTTCCTTTCTTCAACGCAAATAATACTAAATGTTCTAGAATCATTATGAAAGCTTCTGAATAGCTCCACAAATTAATATTTAGGCATTAAAATAAAAATTAGAAGCAAGTAACATACTGAAAAATGCATTTAAACACATAACTAAGTAATAAAAATGAGAACCAATAAATATATAACCAAACAGCTTTTTTAAGTAGAATATCTTAACACAAAAATTATTTACAAGAATATTAATAATGATTAAATACAAGTACAAAAACTAGTTCCCTATAATCTTGAAACTACATAACCAGCTGATTCTTCTGAATGAATAAAACATATTAATTCCTCAAAAATGATTTTAAAAGCTAGCGAGCGCAGGGTCTTGCAACGTTAAAAAGTCTTCCTAAAATGTCACGTCTTTTAATAATTTACAGCACAATTACATTTGCGAATGTTTAACAAGTCTCTTTAAAAAGTTTTTTTTGAATCTGCATACTACAAAGCTTTGCTTAATATTAGGCCTACCTCACTTATTTTCCAACCATGTTTCTCAAGTAGGGTTTAACCTGTTAGAATTGTATGTATATTTATTTATTTTATTATTAGGTGCCAGCCAACAGCTTGACACCAGTTCAAAATGCTTGACGCCCTTAGAGGCTGCAATTTTTCGAGTAGAAGGAAAATTATACTTCACAATTAACTTTTTTCCCTGCTTAGTTATCAGCAAGTTTGGCAAATCCCATTTACTTTTAATACCACAAGAACAAATTTCAGTTTTAATACAATTGGGGAATATCCATGACTTTACAGGATTTAAAGAAAATTCCCTGACTTTCTGACCAATTCCAACTTCCCTCACTTCCCTGATTTACTCTGACTTTCCAGAATGTGGACCCCCTGCTGTACTTGTGCAGCCTTGAATACTTGACCATAAGCAAAAAAAAATTCAGCAATAATATTTAAAAATAATTACACAACAATGGGAAAAATTATTACATCATATCTTGCTACACAAGTTTGTGCAAATAAATATGGTTGTTTTCACAGTAAAATTATTAACAGAAAAATTCAAATTTAGACTAGGCACAAACACACCAAGCAGAATACACATCAGAAAATATAAGTGCAAAAAAAATATTTGTATATAAAACAAAAGGAGATGTGCCAATCATGTGCATTATAGGCACCTTTTTAAATTTATAATTATTGAGTTTTTTTTAATTTAAAAAAAATAATAAATAAACTTAAATTTATTGGCCTACGGCCTTTTTCAGCCCAATGTAGTACCAGGTCAATTCTTTTTGTAGCGAGTTCTTTCCTCTCCACCCGTCCCCCCCTTCACACCTTCACCACTCAAGCTCGCCAAAGTATCGTTAAGCAGCCATCTCCTATAATTCCCAGCTCCAGTCAGGCCCAGCGTCTCAAAACCTTACACGATTCCGTGACTATAAAAGCTGTGGCGAGCACTAGCGTCGCTCCCAACGGACTTCGTGGAAGTATGACCATCAGCAGTCTTTAAGCCGGAGCAGACACATAGCGGCGTGCATTCGCCGTGAATTTCCATAGCCCAAGCGGAAAGTTCCCCTCTCCCCGCGCCTAAAACCCTGCCTGAGGTAACCTCGGGTGGTCATAAACCCCTTTCGGTCACTGTTCACACTCAAGGCTCCCCCTCCACAGGGCCGCCAACTTGGGGAGGCTTTTCAAAAAAAAAACTTCTGGGCGTGCCATAAGTGACAGCTCACCCCATCTAACGAGAGCTACACCAAATAACCATGTAACCCTTCCCCCGGACCGCCGCCAGAGCACTGCACTGTCCACCACCCCCCCCCCCTCCATTTTGCGAGGCAACTCGCAGGAGTTGACCATGAACTTGAGGGTTCGAGAGATCGAAGAGTCCCCCTCCACCTGCACCCAAAGGGCAGAGCCCCATCTTTTAATCAGGAAGTCCTCTTGATCGAGGAGGATTCTCTGGGCAGCTTTTCAACAGAGCAGACGGGCGGGTTTCTCCGCTGATCCGCACCTCACACGCATTTCGCCGAATTCCGTCGTCCGCCTGCGGAATGTAGTTACCTACATTAAAGGTACCCTGGCCTTATTACTTTAGTCTTCGGTACTCTGCCCAGAGCAGTTAGAAAAGTTTATAAATTCTTTTGTATTTTATTAAGCTCCAAGAACATGGCTTCTGCGAACGACCGCGTTTTCGCGCGATGGTCACCAACCTGGTACCGAGACGGCTGAGTTCTCCCCGCTTCGGTAAGTGTTCACCACTGCCCCTTTTTGATTCCACCCCTTCACAAGGGCGAATTCCGCCCCTCCCTTGATCGCCTAATGATCAGGCTTAATTCCTTTTATTGGTTTGGTCTGTAGGCGGGTTCAAGAGTACCGCCAAGATTCCACCAACCTGACGGCTCCAGGGGTGCAAGCCAAGCCTCCATTGTTCAGCCTCATTAGCCGGTCATCAACTGGGATACCACTATTCTGGTCTTAACTTCGTCCTGGGCAACTGGACAAAGTATTTCCCGCCTTCCGCCGGCAACATGCCCCAAATAAAATCAACAAGTGCCAGCTGGGAGACAATTTAAATTTAGTTTGATTTTGTCTTTATATATGTATTTTAAATTGTTTTTGTGCCGTTTCAGTGCTACTTACAGGCACAAATATATACGATTTTAAATTTAATTTTTACTTTTTAAAGAAGAAAACCAAATAATAAATTTGCATTTTTAATTTCATTTAATTTTGTTTCCATTACTGTACACTCGACGTAATCTTGTGCAACCCAATGCACCTGCGCTTGTTCGCAGGCTTCAATTAGATACTGTTTGCTGACGATTTGTGATCGCAGCATCTCAACCGCGGTTTGAATCACGTTTTCTCCCTGTAACAGTATGACTTTTCATGCTAGCAACTTTCATTTCTCAGAGGCAAGCAAAGGTAAAGCTTTTTGCCAACACATACTGGACCAAGTTACAGCCCTCAGCGACGCCTCGGAACGGTTCACACGACGCCTTTCCCAGGCGACTTAGCAAGTTTAGACCCCCTCCCCTCACCCCCCACCTGTGGCTTCACGAGAACTTCCACTTGGAGCATCGACCCCCAGTGAACCCAGGCGGGGACACAGTCTCTTCAAGGACATTTGCCCTTGTCAAAAAGAGCCTTCAGCGAAGTCTAGTGGCGGGAAAAATCCCAAACCTCGCTCTGTCCGCCGGTGGTGAGTGCCCTCAGTGCACTCTAGCGGACGTTTCTGTGACCCTCCAGTCAGGTTCTCATTTTGGCCACCAGAGCGCACTACTCATCCCCCCCATAAGAGACAGCTTGTCACAATCTACCTTGGCAGCAGTCGCAGTGCGATTGCGATCTTAGTTCGCCTGCGACTCGCGTGAGAGTGCGGCGAGCATTTTGCAGTCTGCTTTGTCCCTTCGGGCATTTCCGGACACCTTCTGGCAATCACCCCCTCCCCCCCCCCCCCCCTTCTTTGGATGGGGGCAGTTGCTTCCTTTAATTAGGCGCCCCGACGCCATTTTACGGAGATTCGGCGGGCAGCATCTGGTCTGTGCGGACCACGCGTCGCGATTCGCGAGAGTCAATCTCTGTTGTTCGTCCAAGACTCGACACTACATCATGTAGTCGCCAACGTCAAGGCATAGAGGCTTCAATCTTATTTTTAAATTTTGCTGCCCGTAATAGTTTTTTTGTTAATCTAAATTATTTCTTCTTCTCTAATCATGACTACCGCGAACTTCCGTGCCGGGATGCTGCCTTCTCTGCTCCTGGAGCCAGCCTACATGACTTCACCACGTTGTTTTGGGTAAATGGTCGTCATACTTCCCCTCCCCCCTTTTTTGCCTTTCCCTGGGCATAGTCTTGCCCTGGCTTAGCCACATGTTAACCAGTCTAAGTAATTTGGGACTTTGGTTGCAGGCGGGGTGCAAGTTTAGCTGCAAAACTAGCTGCAAGATTAGGCGCAAGAATAATGTGCAAGATTAGCTTCAAGACCCCAAATTAGAATGGAACTTCACTGCCAAATTAGCAGTCCGTGATTGGGCTCATGCAGTCAGAAGTTTTCTCCCCTCTCCGGTCGAGATACAACTTTCTACACAAAATGATTTCTTCTGGACTTCAATCTACCAAAACCTCCGGTGCCAGGACACAGGATATAATTAAATATCATTTGAAAAGAAAATTAAAAAGAAAATGTAATAGTTTCTTTCTTTTGAGACTGCGTGCTCACTTAAAACCAGAGTTAAGTTCAAGAGGTATGATTGTTTTACCTTTATATGTATATTGTTGCCCCGGGGCTCCCTCCTTTTTGTAATTAATATATTTTAATACATGTGTACTTAAAAGATACAAAAAAACTAAGTAAGTCATTTTAGTAAAAGGGCAGTTATATAAATCAAACCACCAGTCTTGTTATTTCATTATTCATCCTCGATCCACATAGCCTCCTAGAGTTCCTAGTAGGTTATAAATAAATTCCTTTGTACGACATCTGGGCACCTCTGTGATTATGGTGGTTGTTGTTTTGTTTTCTGGGCTGTCGCTTCCAAGGCCATAATTTTTACTTATTAATTTGTTGAGTGTTTACCTGCAGCCCAGCGTATGTAACATTTTTAAAGAAGGATTTAACTTTAATGTAAAACTGGTATAATTCTGTGTAGGGCCTGGGCCAACTTAACTTTTGTTGTTGCTGTTTATGAAATAATGTTGTTTATTATAACTAAACCAGCAAACTAAAAGAAAACAATTTGAATGATTTAATTTAATAAATTAAAAAGAATCCAAGAATCCTAGCAACCCTAATCTTGGCTTTTTATTTAAGCTCATAACCAAACGATCCTCCAGCTCTTTGAAAGCCATTCAGGGGCTGTATGAAATTTCTTGTACTCTCTCTCTCTCTCGTGCAACTTTGTTATTCTTTTTGACCAGTTCGTTTCCAGCAATTTCATGTAATTCAGATTTTCATTTCAAAGTGTTTCCTAATTTTGATAAGGAACTTAATTAACTTTTACAAAACACGAGGGAGGGATGTTACAACTGGTAGCAGAGCGAGGTTTGGTTATAAGCTATAACTTAAGATACATAATTAAGATATATGCATATATAAATAAATTTAAGTATTTTTATTTGTAACCTAAATTTTTATGTACTATTTAATTGTTAGTCGTCAGCTGGCACCAAACCTGATTCACCATAAGTGATTTAAATTAAAATTTCTCTCACGCAAGGCGTTGATCCGACGTAATCCCTCTCGTTCCCACAAGGTCATGCGTGACCCCGCACGACGCCACGCCAGCCGGCTAACGCGCCTTATCTTTCGCTACACAAGCGCGATCCTCTTGCCCCCTCCCCCCCTTTACCCCTTGCCTGTTCGAGTGCCGACCGGCCTCACGTCAGGTCATTAGCCCTTTTAACCTTGTAACGCCGTTGTGTCTTTAGACCGACAATTTTCTAGTATATATTTAACTGGGCCACTCTTTTTAAGTAAAATTGTTTCTAGTGTTTTAAAGATCCGTGTTGGTGGATCACTCAGGATCAGTCAAACAAAATTATATACTCAATGATTTTGGGCCCATACTTTCCCGACCTGCTGGAGTAACAATGATATTATTAAACTTGAGTTAAGAGTGTTGATACATACATTTTAAGGTAATTTTAAGGAGTAATTTTAAGTACTTTGTTGGGATTTTCTGACCAACCAACGTCAAAATTTAGCGTTTCTTTTATTTTTGTAAGATTGGACCAAGGTCCAACAACAAAATTAACACAATGCTCACGCTGGAGTGTCTCCTCCGTGATGAGCTTATATATGAACTACAGTTCCGAGGCTAATCAGATCTGGGCAACGTGGCCACGCTTCGGAAGCGACTCCGAGCGGCGTGCACAGAAGAGCTTCAGCCACAAATCGCTAATCTCGCGCACGTGGACCCATTGAATGAATTTAATTGTGTTTGTAACAAATTTCAAGATCTGTACAGCTATACTAATTCTGTAGCAGACAAAACAAATACGAGCAACATCCTACGCGCTCTAACTCGCTTGAACCATATCGCCATGAGGTTTACTAACCTCAAGATAGTAGCCACAAACAAATTAAATGGGCTCTACCAAAAGGAGATAGACAAATGTAGGCAACATATCCCGGGTCTAACCTTCAAATTGCGGAGCAAACTAGCTGCAAAGGATCAAGCATTACTTGAACCCGTAGATGCTGCTGCAGGAGGAGTAACTTACACTCAAGTACAGCCACCTCCAACACAAATAATACCTGGAAGTGGCATCAGCTCCCCACCACCTCCTTTACCCTCCCCTCAATCACCCACTGTGACGTCATGCCGCCAGACGTTACCTGTCATTACCTCGACATCCACCCAATTTCATTTTCCATCTGCGATTGTCATGGCGACGGGTACTCACCGAAGTACCAACGTCACACTCATCCCACCCAATCATTCACCGCTCACCCATTCCATCTACCCCACCCCATGTACCTCCCCTCCACCTCACCTACCATGTTGAAACCCTACCATCAATTCCTATCTGGCCACTCATCCCTTCAAATCTCTCCGGAACCTCACCCCACCTCCACGGCCATTGGCCTGGCAGTTTCGCCACTGCTAGCTTTCCCTTCCGCCCCTGCAGCAAATCTGCCACATACAGCATCTGTGCCGATGGGTGGCTGAGTAGAGCCACATGTGCCACAAATCAGCCCCTTCACCACATATCTGCCATTGGCACCACAGGTATGTCATACACAGAATCATCCCCAACCCCAGCAACCTCCACCTCCATCCCATACTGGAACATCGAACCCAGTACCCGTACTAGCTCCCTTCAATAAGACAATTGGAGGCAGTTTCTACGCAAAGATTCCACACCCCGTGGAAAGATTGCTGGCGGGTTTTAAAGAAGCAACAGGCTAAGATCCAAAAAAATTTAATTGAATTCCTCAAACACACGATCAGGCTAAACAAAAAGCAAGTATCCCTGACAAGGAGCTTCTCGAGGTAATTTTTTTCCTTTCACGCAACCACGTTTGAGAGAACGCGTAACACTCGCTATCGAACAAAATCTCTTGTTCGATCAGTTCCATGAAGATGTACTTAGTTTCTTCATACCAGCGCGCTTATTAACCAATATCCGGTTAGAGTGGTATAACCGGCTCCAACAACGAAACGAGGCTTTGCCCCACTACATCGCCGACATTAAATTGGCGGCTCAGGTACTTTGTTTTCAAGTCTCCAAGGGAGAAACAGTTTCAAATATTCTTGACGGAATTAACCCTCAAGAACAATCGCAGGCAGTTTTCCAGGCCCGACCGCAAAATTTTGCCAAGTTTGACCGCTTGTGCATCTCCAACACAAACGTTGAGTATGCTGACCACCAGCGAAACAGAGAGACTAATTTCACAACGCAGCAGTACGCAAAGAAAGCAACAGAAAAGAAACCGCAGTATTATAATAAACCTTTTCAACAAAGACACAGCCATGAACACTTTGCTAAGCCACAGTACAAAGATGAGCGAATACCAATTTGCAGATACTGTTAAAAAACCGGGACACTACATTGAACAGTGCCGTGCAAAAAACTATCTTCCAAATTATCAACATTTTCAACACTCAAAAAACATGTAAATCGCTGGCCAGAAAGAATTATTCCTGAGCCAGCAGTCCAAACAACAGTAAGAAATTTTTGTTTTCACACGGACTCAAAAAAAAATCCAAACTCAAATTCCAACAACAAAACACAGCTTCCCCAAATAGGTGGAAAAATAAACAAAAAAAAAACAGAAACAGAGGAAAACAAAGAAAACCAAAGTCCGCCAAATAAAACAAACTGAACAATGCAACATCATTAGGCCCATGTGCAAGAAATGTAATTGTCCTCGTACCACTGACAAACGAAGCTGCCATAACATCATTGCCAATCTACCCATAGTTCTATCCTATGCCAGCACAACTGTTGGAAAACAAGAGGTCCCAGGTCTAATTGATACGGGATCCATGCACTCGTTTTGTGTCAGGCAAACTTTTCAAAAAGTTACAAGACAATTCCATTCAGAAAACGCAGCCCATAGATATACAGTGTTTCACTGCGACTGAACAGGCTTTCAAAATAAATTTTGTGACTTTCGTTAAAATTAAAATTGATTTGTTTTCATGGATTTTCCCATTTTTGGTAGCTGATGATTTAGCCATAGATTTAATTTTTGGTTCAGATTTCATTGCAAAAACGGTCATGATCATTGATTTACAGGCACGGAGATTAACTTCAAATTTAACAAACAAGTTTTTGTTTCCTTTGGGTCTCCAGACGCAAAGTGTCACAGTAATGTAAATTCCACAAAAACAGATGTTAGGGGTGAAAATAACATTTTGCTAACCTACCTTAAAGCTGATCACAGACAGGAAATCGAGAAATTATGCAGAAGTTTTCCAGATGTTTTAAGTGAAAAACTAGGACGCACCCATCTCACACAATATGAAATTAAGCTTTTGGACAAAACCCCAGTTAGGTGTCATCTTTATCAATTATTAGGACCTAAAATGCAGGTAATGCGTGAGCATATACAGAACCTGTTGGACAAGGACGTAATTGAGCCATCCACTTCTAACTTCGCGTCTCCAGCATTTTTGGTACACAAAGATCAAGGTCAAGGTCACCGCATGGTGGTCGACTTTCGTCGGGTCAACTGACAAATTGAAGTGGAAATGACCCCATTACCAGATCTAAATTCAGCTTGTCACTGATTTAGCAAAGCCAAATTTTTTAGTGTTTTGACATCAATTCGGCCTATCATCAAATACCACTAACTTCAGAGTCAAAACATGTCACCGGATTCTGCGTTCCATGGAATCTGTACCAGTAAAAAGTAGTACCTTTTGGCCTAGCCATGGGCGCACCGGTGTTAACACGCCTACTCGACCAAATTTTCGGCGATTTGAAATACAAATCAGTTTTCAATTATTTCGATGACATCGTCGTCTATTCAGAAACCTTTGAAGAGCACCTGGCTCATTTGCAAGAAGTCCTTGAGCGACTACGCAAAGCTGGCCTAACCGTCAATACGAAAAAAGTAAAATTTGCAGTACAAGAAATTTCTTTCCTCGGACACCTGATTTCTAGTAAGGGAGTGACGATAAACCCAAGTCACACCCAGGCCATAGCAGATTTCCAACCACCTAAAGACGCGAAAGGAATCTCACGTTTCATTGGCATGGCAAATTCCTATGCAAAATTTATCCCCAATTTTGCCGAACATGCTGCCCCACTCAATGCTCTACGAAAGAAAAATTCCGTTTTCAAATGGGGTCCAGAACAAGACAAAGCCTTCACATTTCTAAAACATTTAATAGCCAGCCCACCTGTCCTCAGAATGGCTGAGTTCAGCAGGCCTTTCATACTGCAAACCGACGCCTCCAGCATAGCCACCAGCTAAGGCACCAAGAACGAAAAGCCCCTTCAATGTATGAACTCGAGTGACTTGCTGTAGTTTTCGGCATAGATAAGTTCCAGCCATATTTGGAACAAAATGAATTTCTACTGGAAACAGATAATCAGGCCCTTGCTTGGCTTTTGGCTCACCCCAAGCAATTAGGTAAATTAGGTCGCTGGATTGTAAAAATTGCTTCACTCAAATTCAATATACAACATATTAGAGGTTCCCAAAACATCATGGCAGACACCCTTTCTCTAATGTTCGAGTCACCTTTCAATTCCAAAATTTAGGAAGAAACTCCCGTTGCATGTCATGCATTGTTAAGGCGATTGGTGCACGGTAAAAAATGGTCACAGGCCCGAAAACAATGAATTTTGTATCATATGACCACTAAAGAGTCTAGATGCCTATGTGGGTGATCGTTACTATGTAGGGAGGTCAGGAGCTTAGTTCCAGCTCGTCAGTGGCGAGATGGCCTTCATACGGGAAGGGTGTCGCTGGTGGTCGCTCTGCGGCCTGCCATCTAGCGGGAAGTAACAAAACCTCGAAGGTTGTATCTCGCTCTCCCTCTAACACACAGCCGATAAGGTTCTATCGTGCCCGGAGGAGGGGAAGGTTTATCAGGTTTCTCTTTCACTCATCCTTCGCCATGGGGAGGCGGAATGGATTATTTTTTGTCCGCAACTGCGCTGACGTCATGTGGCCACTCCCGCACTCTTCTCACTCAACTCGCTCATTCTCTCACACTATTTCAATAAATCTTTTCAAATCTTCAACATCAATACTTTAAACCATTGCACTTCCTACGGATTAATTATATTTCATGCAAGTGCCCGAATTCAGCTGCAAAAAAATAAAATGCGTAGTCAATTTTTTTCTTTAAAAACCTTCCTAAACACTGTGTGTTAAAAAACATTCTGAAAGCCCATTTTTCTAGATAAATGGAAATTCTAAATCACCTACGCCACAAGGAAACATTGTGCTTTAATATTATGTAAAGAAAACACCTCTTAGTTTTATAGTTATGTAAAGGTGGTGTGATATGTTTTAGATGTCGCACCATCTTATCATCCATGTAGAAGAGTTACCCGAAAAGCTAACAAGACTATTGCCATGAAAATGGAAATATGGTTAAGGAAATATTTTTCAAATGTTTGTAAACAGTAAACAACATATAAAAAATCTTATAACTGTAAAATTAAAATACAAACAACCCTATAGCAAATTTAATTTCAATATGAAAAAGTCTACAATAATGTTTACAAGAAACGAAATTGCAATAGCAATACAAAAATATCGCAATTTTGTTACATTGTTAATATATATATATTATTTTTAATAAAGGCAATAAAAATGACATACTCAATATTTGGAATACAATAAATACCTTAAGCCCTACATAATTGCTGCGATATTCACAATAAATGCTTTTCTTAAATATAGTAATTAAAAAACATCGTAAATAAATTATGAACATACATATTATGGTGAAGGAAAGTGGACACTATCACAGTGAAAAATCTTAGAGGGTAGTTTTCCTCATCTTATTTCTTTCTTTGCGTTTTTGGTCTTGTTCGTTAAAATATTTCATGTTCAAATACTTGATACGCATATACGTTCTTGTCCTGACAAAACAGTATATAACTTCTTCTGGATATTTATTTTCAGTAGTTCCGCAAATAATTTTAGTCGGTGATTCAAAAATTGGCTCTTTTTTGCACAAATTGTTGCCATGAATATTATCAAAACACATTTCAGCGATCTTTATTAATTCAAAAAATTCATTAGTGGGACATTTTAAGTTACCCTTTGATTGTACATGTATCCAGCTATCGTCCTCCGAATTGAAATCCGTAGTGCCAAGGTCAGGATATTGATTTCTGAAACGGTGAGCTATATAGCCAGAAACATATTTCAGCCCTTCAAGAGAAATTTCGTCACTTGAAAGGGGCCTGGCCTCTAAATCTAAGTCTATTTCTTCCATGTCAGCAAGATCTATTTCATTTAAAGGTGATTTCTCTTGAAATGTCTTTGTAAAATACATTTCCTTGCACAAAAGTATTTCTGTAATTTCATTCTGATAAGCACTGTCCTGTTCCATTTCATTTGACGAAAAATCACTTACCAAACACATTTTGTCTGTCTTCTCATCCGTGTTTTTCCGTTCAGCAAAAATTGCTGCAGAATGTTTTCACAATATGTAGTTTATAATTCTGTATTTAAAGTAAATGGGCGACAGATGCATATTTTATTACATGCTTTATATTAGCTTCACCTGTATGTTTGTTTGTCTGTCCATCTGTAACTCTTTCGACTAAGAGTGAGTGGCTCATCACTGTAAAATGTCCCACCAATTTCATCACGTTCGTTAGCCGAGCGGTCTGAGGCGCGCGAGTTCTGAGACGTCAGCTTTCGGATTCAGCGATCGTGGGTTCTACTCCCGGCCACGCCGGAAAAAAAAAATGTTTTTTTTTTTCTGGTAAATTCTAAGATTATATCCATACATCTAACTGTAAATGATTCGGAGAGACTTTACCATTTCTTTGTGACGTTGCAACTCCAAATAGTTATCTCAGATGGTAATAGGTAGTGTCGGTAACTCATTTCCCTATGATAATTATACATAAATATAGTTTAAAAAACTAAAAAAACATGCTTTTAAAGAATATCAAACTAAAAAGTTAAAAATAAATATAGTTTAAAAAACTAAAGAAACATGCTTTTAAAGATTATCAAACTAAAAAGTTAAAAATAATTTTAAAATTTAATTTATGACAATAGTATATAAGCAATACTAGTATAAATGAGAAAAAAGCATGGGGCGCTTCATATACAAAAAATATGGCACAAAGCGCCTCAAGCTTTTTTCTCATTTATACTAGTATTGCTTATATGCTATTGTCATAAATTAAATTTTAAAATTATTTTTAACTTTTTAGTTTGATAATCTTTAAAGCATGTTTCGTTAGTTTTTTAAACTATATTTATTGATGTTCCATACCTCTAATATACAGACAGAGAAAAAACCACTCTATCACATCTTAGTTCAGTTTAACTGTTAACAAATATTTAGGTTAACAGGTCCTATACATATTTCCGAATA